>NW_027481276.1:0-101700 GCF_051309035.1 Mrakia frigida
GTCATCGACGATGTTCCAGCGACTTTGTTGACCGATTTCTTGGGAGCGGAGGGAGAAGGAGAGGGCGTGGGAGAGGACTGGTATCGAGAGGGGGTGCGATGAGCGCGAGGAAGGCTAGGGCGAGCGGCGAGGGAGGTGAGGGAGGAGGAGGGAGAGGGAGGAGGAGGAGGAGGAGGTGTCGAGCTCAAAGGCTCGGGGTTGGTGGATTTGGATCGGGAGCGAGTGAATGGGTAGGTTCTAGAGGAGGGAGGAGGAGAGGGTGACATGGTTTGTTTAAGGCAGAGGTTTAAGGCAGTTTTTGGGATTTGGGAGTGGGTGTTGGTTTGAGGCTGGGAGCGAGGAGGGTGGTGAGCTTCGATTCGTTTCGTCCGAGGGAGGAGGGCTTCTCAGAGCGAGGAGAGGTTGGACAGAAGCGCAAGAGGAAGAGGTATACGTACAGAGTACATCAGAGCCTAATCTCCCTTTCTTGTCCCTACCCTTCCTTCCCAGATCTTCCAACTCGCAGGTTGAGTTCCTGAGCTCGTCCTCTTCCTCCTCCTCTAAAGCTCGTTTCCTCCCCTTTGCGAAAGCGAGAGCTCCTTCTTCATACTGTAGACCTTCCATTTTGAGTAGGGAGAGAAGAGTGTAGTTGGAGTAGAGATTTGGGAGGCTGGAGGAAGAGTAAACCGTTCTTGGGTGGTCGAGGAGGCAGTTGTTGCGTTCGGATCGTTTCCCTTCTCGTCGTTCCTTGGACCTGACCTTCGAAAGTTGATCAGTTGAGCTGAAGGGAGCTAGCCTAGGCGAAGGCACATCCAAAGGCCTCAAAGAGCTTCGACGAAGAGGGCTGGGGGAAAAGAAGGGAAGGGAGAGGGAGATGGTGTCGAGAGCGAAACAGGAAGAGGGCGTCGGTTGTCTCGAGTTTCAACTTCGGAAAAGAAGGTGCAGGATTGTAGAATTTGAATTTGGTGGTCAATTTATCTTGCTCAAGTATTAGTCTTTGGTAGCTAGGTGGGGGTTACGTGGTCTCGCTCTGTTTCGGTTCCTCTCAGAAGAACGGCTCGATCAGGTTGTCTTCGCGTCGAACGGCGACCAAAACGAGACAGGCAGTCGAGCATTCCATCCGAGACGAGATATCTAAATCTGAAGAATTCGGGAATGGGGATGCAAGCGATACAGTAGCAAGTGAAAAGCACGATAAATAGAGGATAGTCCGTTTTTGGGAGAGAGAAGGCGAGAAGTGCGACGCGCTCGAGCGAACGGGGTCGATGCGAGAGAAATGCGAGGTGGAAGAGACGATACGAGGGTAAAAGAGCGACGAGTGTAGATATATAGGGATGAGAAGAAAGAGGGAGAGATATTGACGCGAGAAAAAAAGAGGAAGAAAAAAAAGAGGAAGAAAAAAAAGAGACGAAATGAGGGAGACGAGGCCATCGACGACGAGAACGTCTAGGGCTTCGTGAGCTGCTCCTTTCGGAAGAGCCAGAGGTATCCTACGACAATAGAGATTTGACCTGAGATGAAGAGAAAGCGGCGAGAGCGAGAGGCAACGTCAGCTTGAGGAAGAGACGTCGCGTCGCGTCCAAGAACGAAGATGAAAACGCACTGAGGAGACAGATCCAGAAGAGAGGGAACCTGAGAGGGATCTGAGCCATTCCGTCAATGGCTAGGTCCCAAAGTGCAAAGTTAGGGAAGACGGTTCCAGGTCCGAGCTGGAAAGGGGAAGGGAGAACGAGAAAGTCAAAGTCAGTTCGTGTGATCGAAGCGAGAGATGGCAGAAGATGGAAGAACGTACTCTTCCGGGACTTGCTGCTCGAGCGATGACTACGACGATGGCACCAAGGCACTGGCAGAAGAAGATGGCGGCACAGACTGGAGGAATGAAGAGGAGGATCGATCAGCGACGCGCTCTCGCTCGGAGTTCGACGGAAAGACGAGTTCCAAACGCACCATGGAATCGACTCAAGGTCTGAGGGAAGAAATGCAAAGGAAGGTCAATGATATAGCTTTGGGGGGAGCGAACACGACAGAGGGCAGGGAAGGAAAAGAAGAAAGGAAGCAGGCACGAACCTGAAGCAGAAGCATTCCCAATCCAACTCCTTGGATGTTATCGAGAACTCCCAAGTAGAGCCAAAGAGCAGATCCGAGGAAGGGACCAATTTTTCCAGCCCAGGCCATGTTGAGAGCTAGGGGTGAGACGAAAGAGCGAAGCGAGTCAGCGTGGCTCGAGGAGACGACTTCACTGTAGGATGAGAAGACTTGAGGGTCCAACTTACCGATTCCTGAAGTTCCCCAGAACATCTGGCACCTGATAGAGTAGAGAGAAAGGAGGAGAGAGTCAGTTAAGCTTTCGAAGAGGAGACGGCGACGCGTCGCTCTCAACTCCTTCTCTTCCTCGTCCGAATCCCTCCCTTCCTTGATGAAAACAGATCAGTACGTACCACCTCGGGGCCCCGAGTCCGATGGCTACAATCGGAAGAAGCCAAGAGTGAACTTTCGCGAATCCTAGAGGAAAAGGGAGGAAGAAGCGTCAGGCGAGGATGAGCAGTGATGGAGCCGAAATCCTTCTCCATGGTCGAAGGAGTGGGCCGAGACTTCTCGGTTGAGATCTTTTCGAACTTGAGGTCGCTCGGGATTTCAGATGGTGTGAGAAAAACTTACTTGTGAGCACGGCCAGAATTCCTCCCCAAACGAAGACGAAAAAGACGATAACGAGGATCGCAGTAGCCCAAACAGGGATTGCCGGGTTCTTCCAGAGGTACGACCAGTTTCGACCGTAGGGAGGTGAGAGCCAGAAGTCTGATCAAGAAGCGAAAGAGGTGCGAGGAAAGGAGGGACGAAAGGGAAAGGTAAACGGTGAGTCTGTCGTTTCCCTCGCTCTCGGCTTGTATACATATTAGACTTACCTCGAAGCACTTCAGCGATCAAGAACCACTTGACGACGTTTCGACCTGCAGACATGGGAGGGGGAGAACGATCAGTGACAGCAGGAACGCAGGGAGGGAGTACTTCCGCTCCCCATCCCTTCCCTGGACTCTCGAACACTCCGGGAGCTTCAGAGGCCGAAAAGATAGTGTTACGCACGGAAGAGAGTGGCATAAAAGTTGGGGACGGTAGGAGGAGCCTGCGAAAAATGGAAGGGGGAGGGAAGGTGGTCAGAGAGAACGGAAAGAAAAGCGACGCGACTCTCGTCCAGCTGTACTGAGAAGTCCCAACCTCGACCCTGCACTGAATTGCTTCTTCACCGAAACAGAATGAGGCTCACCTGTAGGTAGTACTGAGGAAGACCCCACCACATGAAGAGGAAGAAGAAGAGCGAGATGACGGCCAGCGGCCAAACGATGAAGAGGATGGCGAGAGGAGCCACGTATTCCGAGGAATCCGTTCCGATGAAAGTCGAACCCCACCTGAAGAAGAAGAGGACGCAAAGAAAAAGGTGGATCGTCAGAACGGGCTCGTGTAGTCGGCGGACAAAAATGGCGAAGTAGAAAACTCACCACCACAAAACGGCCTGTAGGAAAATAATGAGATGTCGGATAGTCAGTATAGCATCGAATTATTGATGATCAACTTGAGGTACTTACAGTCCAGCACTGTTGCAATCCTTGGACGACACAAGCTCGGAAAACCCAGCTTTCGGTCGTCGCTCCAGCCTCTTCTCCAAAGCTTGTGATAGAAAGATGAAGGAATCAGTGAATGCGAACAGAGGTCCCGCTGTCGGAGTCAGACTCACTTCATTCCGAAGAACAAGAACCCAGCCGAGGAAGCAATGGCGTAAGACCAGGTCGCACCGGAGGCTGAAAGGAGAGGAAGAAGTCAGCGACGCGTGTTTTCCGAGAAGTTTTGACGACAGAGAGAGCCCAGTAAGATCAGACTTACTGATACGTGTTTGGACCTCTCGAAGTGACTCTGATCCGAGGGAAGGGATACCGATAAGGAAGAAGGCGATGGCGAAGCTGCGACGGAAAGAGAACAACAGCTCAGCCACGTACAAGGAGGAGTTCTCGGAGTGAGAATGAAAGTCAACCCACAAGATCCAGGGGAAAGCAAGTCCGACGACAGCAGGTTTCAGTCGGAAGAGAGCCCTGATGAGAGGTAAGAACGAGACCGGGGACATCAGCGACGCGTCTCGAACTCGAGGAGCCTTGAGAGAGAAATGAAAGACTCGCCACCAAACGATGCTAGCCGTAAAGAAGACAGCTCCAACGACGTAAAGATCGAGATCCTGTTGAGTAGCGGTTCCGGAGAGGAGGACGAGTTGGAAAGCAGTTGCAGAGAGAAGTTGACTGCGTCGAAACGAAGCAGAGGTCAGTTTACGATTTTTGAGGCGAAGGTGGAAACGTACGAACCCGCAAGACATCACAATCGAATAGAGAGGCCATTTCCCGATCATTCGTCCCATGAAGATCTGCATCCGAGTCAACGGCACTTCGGCCATCAAGTTGTCGTCGGGATCGTTGGGTTTCCCCTCAGCGGTGTAGATCGAGGGAGCTTGAGAACTGCTGTCGAATCCAGATCCTTTCGAGTTCTCGATCTGCAGCGAGAGAGATGCAGAGAGAGCGGAATGAGGATCAGCTGGGCGTCGACGAGACGAGATGTGGGAGGAGGGAACATGGAAGACTCACCTTCTCTCGTCTGAGCACGACGAAGTGGGCTTTCTCAGCCTTTTGAAGGTCTGTAAGAGCGATGGAAGGAAGAGTCAGTCGGGCTATCCCGAACGAAATCGATGACAGGGGACTCACACTTCTCGACACAGAGATCTCCCTTCGAGTTGTCCGAGTTTAGAGCCTTGAGCTTCTGTACGAAGTCCTGAGTGACCTCTCCGTCCTTGTCGGTGAAGGTGACCATGGCCTTGTTGAGAGGAGAGGAAGAACCGTGCTCGTCGACGATGGAACTGATGGACGAATGAGACGAACGACGACCTGAGAAGCAAGGGAAGAAGCGAAGCAGAGCGAGGTAAGCGAAGCGTCTTGGAGCGCAATGTTACGAAAGGGAGAAGAGATGATTCAAGACGAACTGTGAACCGTGAAGGGTCGACTGGGAGCAGTGAGAGCTCCTCCGTCCTCCTCTCGAATGCTTCCTTGGGACGAGAAGAAAGGATCCTTCGTGGTTCCAGCTTGACGAGCGATCTGCTTGTTGGCCGAAGAGAGGAAGTTTGCGTAGGAACTCGAGCGATCTCCTGCCTCTCGTTCGAGGTCGGTGAGCCTTGGAGGGTTTCCATACTCGCTGGGAGTCCGAGGGTATCGATCCTCGTCCGACTCGGAGCGAGAAAGGTCGGAGCTGTGTTGAGAATCTTGGGAGCCTCCGTAGTCCTGTGAGAGATTCAAAACGAGGATAGGGCGGTCAGATCAGAAGGGACGAGGGTGAGCGAGTAGAAGAACTCACGCTTCCTCCGAACCTCCTAGGACTTCGAGGCGCGTCGCCGTCGAATCGAGCGTTGGCGTCGAAAGGATCCATGATCTCGGGAGATCCGTGAGGAGATGACGAGCCTGAGGACAGGAAAGAAGGGTACATATTCCGCTCAGCTCGACTTCGTTTCGCCTTCCTGCTGCCATCGAGCGACTCACCGTCTTCTCCGTAGGTGGCCTGAGGATGATCCATCGGAGATCGATTCGACCATTCGGCTCGCTCGATCCTAGTAGCATCCCCGTACTGTCGGTTGGGCGAAGGAGCAGAGGGAGCCACGTAGTCGGAGTAGTCGCTGAAGAAGAACAAAACGGAGGGTCAGTCAAGCTCGGAGCTCTCGAGGACGCGCAGATGGAGGCGAAGAACGAACTAAGCATGCGTTCCAGCGCCCTTCCTCGACGCTCGGATGGCCTTCTTCTGGAAGATCTCCATTCGACCTCTCCATTCGAGGACAGGGAACCGCTGGACGGCACTCCGAGCTCGAAGAACAGCCCTCTCCTGCTCGGTCGACTTCAAGGCGAGTTTCTGTCGATCACAAACGTCGATGTCAGCAGTCTGTTGAACTTCTTTCGGACGAGGAGATGCACATGAACGAACGATAGTCTTTTGAAGCTGAGAGATCATGTGCGAAGTACTGGAGAGAAAAAGAAGAGAGACCGAAGGTCAGGTCAGCTCTGGTTCTCGACGCGTCTCCTTCTTTCTCGTCCGACTCACCTCGTCGACTCGACAGGGAACCACCATCCAGGCATGAGACCGAGACCTCCAAGTCGTGCTCCAACTCCAAGAGCTCCCTTCCTTCCGAACTCGACCGCCACGAGACCGAAGGGTTCATCTCGAGAGGGAATCAAGGCGAAATCGGCACCGCTGAACAGCGCGGGCGGGAGGGAGGTGAATTCGGGTTTCGAGAAGACCTGCTGAGGATACATCTCCATGAGACGAGCGAGCTTCTCGGCGGCGAATCGTCCGTAGAGATCGATGACGGGTCCGACGGCGATGAGTTGGATCGACTTGTTCTTTTCGAGGAGGGCAGGGAAGACGTCGGCGATGATGTCGACTCCCTTTTGCTTACTCTGCGAAAGCGAAGTATGAAGATCGGTCAGCTTGAGAAGAGGTGCGTCGTGAAAGGAGAACGAGGAGACGCACCCATCGACCGACGAAGACGAAGAGCTGAGCGTTCGGGTCCTGCTTGATTCCAGCCCACTCCTGAGCTTGTCTCTTGAGTCCAGGTCGCCTTCGAAACGCAAAGGGTAGAAGTAAAGGTCAGCTTGAGAGATCGGATATTGAGGAAGCCAAGGTCGGGGTCGAGGAAAAACGATGAAGAGAGATGTGACTGACTTTGCTTCGGCAGCAGCATCGATTTGAACGTTCTTGACGTCTGCTTGCTGTTGGTCGAGAGCTTCGATATCATCGGGATCTGAATCGAAAGCGAGAGGAGGGAGGAGAACGAAGCTCAGCAAAGTTCGAAAGAGAGGGTCGAAATGAGACGCGACGAACCAGGGTTGGGCAGCGAGTCGATCTGCTTGAGAATCCAAAGAGCAGGGTATCGAGCCCAAGATCTCTTTCCGTACTTGTCCGAGACTCCAGCGACTCCGATCGACTTCTGGTGAGCGGCGATGAAGGCTGCACCAGCATGGAGCAAATTGAATGTGTTTCCGTAGCCTACATACTGTGAAAAGGAAGGAAAGAAGACGAAGTCAGGTCGAGGGAGACGCGTCGAGGAGGAGGGAGACAACGAGAAGACGAAGACTCACCTTCGTCGTGACTTCCGTAGGGAGATTGAAAGCGGCGCAGACCTCGTTCATTTCGTCCTTGTTCCTGTGTTTGGAGAGAAAAAGGGATGAGCTCGTATTCGAGCCGACGAGGAAAGAGAAGCCACGAACCTGAGAGGCCAGAGTCCCTGGAACTCGGCGTTGTGGAGGGAGAGACAGGTAGGGAAGACTTTGGGAAGGAGATAAAGAGGAGCGAGAGTTCCGTGATAGTCGTTGATGTGGTACTGGAAGAAGAGAAGGAGGTACAAGATGCGTTAGCTCTCGTTTCGATTTCGACGTGTCGTTCGAGGAGGTGTGGGAGACTCACAATGTCGACCGTTGGGTTCCTTCGAATAGCCTCGGCGATAGCTTGATTCCAAGTCGAGTAAAATACGGCAGAGGAGAGATCGTCCATTCGAGCAGGGTCTGGGGAGAACGGGAGAGAAAAGTGAGCGTCGAGAGTGGGCGGAGACTCGATCGAAAAGAAAGGAGGTAGACCTACAGGGATCGGACTTGGTCTGAGCTCGGAAGACTGGAGAGTCGAGGATATAGTAGGTGATGTGTTGGTACTGTAAGAATAGGAAGAAGAAGGAGTCAGCCTGGAGAAAGCGAGAGAGACGAGACGAGGCAAGAGGAAAGGGAAGGAACGCACGACGTGAATCTCGCACTCGATCAGGTAAACCTCTCCGAAAATCACAACCTCGATAGGTTCCGTGGACTCTCCAGCAGGATAGACGATTCCACCGACTTTAGGGATGACCCAGATCTGAGGGGAAGCAGAGGAAAGAAAGAAGAGTCAGCGTTTGAGTCGAGAGAGGGAGAGGGAGAAGAAAAGGATTTCGCTCCTATACCTACCATATCACAATCAGTCATCGCACTGGCCATTAGCTTAGACATGACTCCCAGTCCTCCGATCTTGACCTTGATGTTCCAGTCCATGATTTCGTACTCGAGGGTGGCGAGGAGGACTTTCCTCCTCTTCTTCTCGTCCTCGGGCCATCCGATGATCTTCTGACCAGGACCAAGTCGGCTGTCCTTCTCCTCGTTTCCAGAGCTTTCCTTCCCAGCTTTGACTCCGTACTTGTTGACCTACGAACGGGGGAAGGGAGACAGAAGAGCGAATTCAGCAGGGACGCGACGCAGGGAGATCGAGACACGAAGAGACGAACCTTGATGGCGTAGAACCTCTTCTGGTAGAGAACGGCGGTGAGGATGGCGGTGAGAGGTGGGATGATCAGGAAAAGGAAGAAGACGACGATGTTGAAGGAGGCGTGTCCACGCGGCACTAGCGACCACTTTCCGGACTTGTCGTTAACGGAAAGCGTCCATCCGAGTTTGTTGACGGGAGGAGCAGTCATGTTGAAGTAGTTGGCAGCTAAAGCAGATGATACGGCGGGAACGGGTCAGCTCTTCGTGGGGACAAGACGCGTTCGAACACTCGAAGCTCGAAGCAAAGGAAAACGGCTCACTCAGAGAGTTGGGAGGCAATCGATCCATCACGCCATCTCCGTCGGCATCTCCGAAGAAGTAGTCGTCGAATCCGTAGACATTGATTTGCAGGAACGAAGGCCATCGAGCGATGATCTGAGAAACGAGAACGAGATCGTAACGAAGTCAGAACGCGTCTCGCACTCGATCAACGTCGAAAGAACTTACCGGCAGCTCCCAATCTCCAGTCGTTTCAGACTGCTTGAAGGCTGAAGGGATACCCTGATCGTAACCGAACTGGTTGAAGTCTCCTCTGGCGAGGATCTTGGGAACTCGTCGTTCTCCACCGGTGTACGTCGAAGAGTCTCCGTGAACGAGAGGAGCTGCTGATCCAGCGAGCGCGGACCAGTATTGAACTTGAATGTGCTATTGAGAAGAGAGAGAGAAAGGAAGAAAGAAAGGAGAGATCAGAAGGAACGTTCGAGCTTGGGGAGATGTGAGCGAATAGGATCGAACCTGATCGTCCCAAAACTTGTCGTCGAAGGTCTCGTCGCTGATGCTCGTCGTCTCCTCGTAGTCAGCCCAAGGGGACCAAGAAAGACCGTAGGTCCCACTGTACCGGAATCGCCTGTGGTGAACGAAAGGAGATCATGGTCAGTGCCCAACCAAGGTAAAAGGAGGAGAGGAAGAAGGAGGACTCACTCGGCTCCCGAGGCAGCGTGGTTGAGAGTCCACGAACCGGCTGAACCAGTAAGAAGAGTCTTGCTGTAGTCCGCTTGTGACGTCCAGACCATGGCGTTGTCGAGTGCACCCTTCCGAACCAAGAGATGAGCATCGGCCTTGGAGAAGAACAGCGATGAGAGGCAGAGGTCAGTTTCTCGTCACGTTCTTCGAGCCCTTCCGTCTTCGGTCTCGAGCTCACTCCAGTGAATCCTCCACTCGGGAAGGTAGAAGAGTTTCCAGCGAGAATTTCGTAGACTCCATCGGGGGCGTTCTGGATCGTTCGAGTGTATCGCCATCCGGAGGGAGGGACACCGCTGAGTTCCGCAGGAGGAGTCTGGTTCTCGAGCCTGATGCATGTACCGGTCGTTCCTTCGAAGGAGGGAGTTGTTGTTCCGGGACCGAAGTAGTTGAGTCTGAGGTTGGCAGTGACGGACTCGCTGGAGAAGCAAGAGGAGGGGCGGGGAGGACGCGTCAGAAAGAGACGCGAACCGAAGAGGAGACACCGACTCACCAATCCATCTCTTGGTCGTATTCGAGACTGTAAATGGAATCGAAGAATATCAGTTCGACTCGAGAAGCGTTCGCAGTGCAAACAGCGAGGCTCAGAGACTCACGCTATCTCGAACGAGGTTTCGTTTGCGCTCCCTGGAATCGTCAACAAACGAGCATCGTGACCGGGAGAGAATCCAGTAAGGACGGGAGGACCGATAAGCCAGATATCCTCAGGAACGTAGGCTCGGAATCCGAAGGGCTCAAGAGTGATCTCGGGGAGACTGAAGCAAGAGGGCGTCAGCTCGAGCTGAAAAGTTCGTTCGAACGAAGGGTCTGACTCACCAAGCTCGAGTGGGCTCCTGTCCATCCAAGTTGAAATAAAGAAGCGACTTGACGAGATCCAGCGTCTCGTAAGGGTAGAAGAGGTTCTTGACGGTGACGGGACCAGGGTAAGGACTTTGAATCCAATCTGGGTCGTCTCCGTCTCCACAGGCGGCGGCGTAGGTCGTTGTTCTGTTCTCGTTGTGCCACAGCAGCCAAACATCCTCGGTCATCTCTCCAAGGAACTGCTCCGTGTTGAGCTGAGACGTGAGGGTGCTACGAGAGTTGGATCGAAGTCCGACTGCGACGCGTGAATGGAAAGGAATCAGCCCTCGACGTTCTCGATCTCGGAGCTGGAAGCGTAAAAGAGAGGGATAATATATAATACTCACTTTCCGTCTGAGCTGTACCCGACCCTGGGAACTGAATGAAGTAGGTCTGACTCGAGTGAAGGTTGACTTCGAATCCGTCCGTGAGAGCGGGATAGGTGTTTCGAAGGTTGAAGATCCTCTGGAGGTAGCGGAAGCCTGGAGCAGTAGGGTCGAGATGGTCTAGAGCGTTCCAAGGATCCTGGCAGCTGTTCAAGAGGAAAAAGGGTCGTCAGTCAAGCTGACCGGCGCAAGAGAACGGGAAGAGCGAAACCCAAGAAAACGAACCCGAAAAGCGCTTTCCCGAACTCGAAGTTGTGATACTGAGTCGAACCGAGCTTGTAGCATCCATGTCTCTCCCAAGCAGGCGTAGCGGTCATGGCTTGTCGTCCGAAGAGCTGTAGAATCGAAGCAAGTCAGCTTTGGCTTTCCCGTCCTCCTCCCGTCGTCTCTTCCCGCCCTGCGTGTCTGCTTCGAAGAGGTACGTACGTAGTTGGAAGCCGTGTTATCGAAGAGGTACATTCCTTGCTCCTCTCCGTAGTAGATCAGAGGGATTCCAGGGATCTGAAAGAAATGAGAAAGAAAGAGGTCAACAATGCTGCACTCGTTCGCCCCTTTCCGCTCTTCGACGCGACTGCTCACCATCAGCATTCCGACGTAGTTTCCAAAAGCCTGCTTCTGAGTTCCATTGACCATAGCTGGCCATCGGAAAACGTCGTGATTGGTGACTCCCATCTGAGGGAAAGGAAACGACGCGAAGAAAGATCAGCCCAGCTCGACCCCTCTCCTTCCCTTGTTCTCCTACGTCCTTCCAGCAAGCAAGGCATGGTGAACTTTACTCACCCAATGCCGGGGATCGTACAAACCCGTCTGAGAGTTGATCATGTCCTCGTTGATGTTGATCTGCCTCCAAGCGGTGGCGAAGTCGATCGAGACGTCGTCGGCGACGCTGAGGTCTCCGTCCATCTGCAAAACTCGAAGCAAGGACCGGTAGAACCTACATAAAAGAGGGAGGGAGGCGAAGAGTGCAGAGAGTTAGCTACCTGAACTTCTGGTTTGAAGAGGGAGAAGGGGGGAGAGAAACTCACGAGTAATGGAACGCTGTCGAGTCGTATCCGGCGAGACCTTCCTCTCTCATGAACATCCCAGAATCGGACGGAGTAGCGGATACAGCTTCCTCAAAAGTCCTGTTGCTCTGGTAAGGAGTTCGACCTCGACCTCTGCAAAATCAAGACGGCAAAGAGGTCGGAGAGAATCAGCGACGCGTCTTCACTTCGTCGTCCTTCCCTCTTCGAGCTCACATGTAGAGACTTCCGTGGATGTCCCCTCCGACGATCTCTCCAGGGATGTAGAAGTTGTCCTTGCCGAGTCTACGGGCGCAAGCTCGAACCGACGTTGACCAGTCTGCTACGTAGCCGACCGTGAGTTGGGTGGCCTTGTCGATTCGGATTCCGTCGATGTCGAGAGACTCGATCATCAAGCATGGGAACTTCATGAGGTCTGCTCCAACGTCGGGTCTCCATTCTCGAAGTCGATCTTGGACGGACGAGAACTTGGCGAGTTGACGTTGCCAGTCGGGGCTGAGGAAGAAGAGAGAGAGAGAGAAGGGATGAGCTCGAGCTCGAGCTCGTTTTCGTTCAACTTCGAAGGGACTCACTGGACTCCAAAGGCTTCCATATCTCCGTACTGATCGAACACAGAGTCATAGCAACCAGGACCCTTATCGACGTTGACGATTTGACCACTGCGGTGGGGGAAGGAGAGCAAGAAGGGAGGGCAAAGGCGGGAAGTCAGTTCAGCTCGACGCTTCTCCTCTCGCACGAACTCACGCAGTGTCCCAGAACTGAGGGAGAACGCAGGTATCGTTCATGGCGTTGTTGAACGTGAAGTCGGGGTATTCGGTGAGGTCCCTGAGAACGAAGAAATCGTCAGTCGTTGTTGATTCGTGCTCGACGCTGAAACGAAGAAGCTCACCAAGGACCGTAGGGAGCTCGATTCCAGAGAGCATCGTCTGAAAGATGGCCGAAGAGGTCAGCACACGGTCGGCAGTAGCAGTAATTGAAGCGAACTTACACTCTGTAGGCCGGAAGGGAGCACTGGTGTTGAGGTGTCTGAGGAAGGAACAAAGGAGGAACGAAGGTCGATCAGTCGTGCTCGACCTCCCGTCGTCGTAGTGAAGATCGAAATTGAAGCTTACCCTTCCATAGCGATGAGGTTACCCATAGTCGAGATGGTCGAGTCGACGACGATGTACCTGGAAAAAGCCCAAGCTCGCGTTTGCGTCGTGTGTTGCTCGGAGAGAAGAAGAGTCGACGCGTTGGGGTTTGAGAGCTCACATTCCTCGGTTGTGGATGAGCTGAATAGCATCGGCCCAGTCCTGGATCGTTCCCCAATGAGGATCAAAGATGGTGAAGTCGAGAGTAGAGTATCCATCGGCTTGCCAGGGCATGTTCCTTTTGGAGGAGGAGGAGGAGGTCAGCGAACGACACGGCTCGAGAAGAGAAAGCGAGTTGGGCTCACAAGTACGGCGTTCCAGAGATGTAGATGACCTTCACTCCCAGGAGCTCGAAGTAGTCAAGAGATCTGTCGGATACCAATCCCTTGATATCTCCTCCATGTCGAAGTTGAGTACTGCGAAGGAGGGGAGGAAAGGTCAGTCCAGCTTCGGACGACGTCGATGCGAGCTTCGAGCTCAGTGGATTCTCCTCAGAGCTCGAAAGATAAGGAGGTAAATACGTACTCGAGGGGAGTATGTTCGAAGGTGGTGTTGAAGTAGTCTATATCAAGCAAGAGCAGAAATCAGCCCCCGCGAATCCTCGACGATTCTGCAGAACGTTCAACTCACCGTTGTTGGCGGCATCGTTGTCGCTCCACTTGTCGAGGAGAATGGTATAAGCTGGAAGAGTTCTACAGAGCAGCACAAGAGCAAGAAAAGGAGAGGTCAGCGTCGTTCGAGGGGAGAGGAGAGATCGAGAAAGAGGGAAAACAAACCTCCAATTCGTCGGCGAAGGCATGTACGTTTCGTTGGCGCTAAACTTGTAGGTAGTGAACTCTTGGACTGTAGCATTAGAGTCTGAAAAGGGTTCCAAAGGAAGAGACGAGGGAAGGTCAGCGTCGATGAAGATTCGAGGTCGACGTGAACGAGAAGCCTTGGAAGCTGGAAGCCGAGAGCTTGGTGATCGTCGTTCGAGGGCGCGAAGTGAGCTCGAAGGTGTAGGAGGAGAACGATGTAGAGAGAGTAGGTTGTTGATTTCGAAGAGTTGGGGCGACGATGATGGCTCGAAACGACGGGAGGAGGGACGTTCGAGGTCGAGATTCAGTCCAAGGCGGAGGGGGGGGAGATCATCCTCCCAACGCCTCGCACTTTCCATAGAGCAGCTCTTCGACACCATCGCGTCTCCATAGGAGATCCCTGTGGTGTCTACTTGACGTGGCCCAGCTCGTTTCGAGCTTCCTTCTCGGAACGAGCTCGCAACGCGCCCTCCTTCTGCCTCGACACGTCAAGCTTCGACGAGCAACCCCCTCCTCTTTGTTTCGTTTGGAAGGAGAGACTTACTGGGATTCGTGTTGATGTTGTAATCGACCCATCGCTCGTCGTATGGAGCCGCGTTGACCTCTGGTAGTAGCAGAGACGGTAGGGCCAGAAGGAGAGCCAGCGAGGAGGTGAGCAACGAAGGTCGGCTCATCGTTTGGTGAACGGAGGGAGGGAAGGAAGCTCAAAGGTCGAGAGCGCTGGAAGAGGCGGGGAGAGGGCGTCCGTCTTGACGAAAGATCGCTTTGTTGATGAAGCAGAGGCGAGTAGAGAGGTGCGAGAGGAAGAAAGAGGAGGAAGGGGGGAAGGAATCCTCTTGCTGTCGTTGTTGGGGGTGACAAAAAGGAAAGAAGGGAACCCAAGCCCTCCTTGGTTCTCCCATTCCACATCTAGATTCACGGCTGCGTGTCCCCTCATGAAGTTAGTGATGTTGAAGCTGATGTTGGCAAAAGAAAGAGGGTGCAAGGAGAGGTCAAGGGCAGAAACAGGTGAGAAGAGGGAAAGGGAAGGGAAGAGGAGGTCGGAGGTTGAGCTCACAAGCCTCCTCTTCTCCTTCCTCCTTCTCGATCGCCGAAGAGACTCGTTTCAGACCTTGAAAATTATCCCCTTCGCGATGAGGGTTCCCCAGCTGCACATCGTCAGGAGAATCTGTGCCCTTTTTTTTTTTTTTTTTTTGGCTCAGCAAGTCTCGCTGGCTTCGTTCTTGTGGCTCTCGGACATTGCGACGCGTCGTGCATCCTGATCTCTCCCCGTCGTCTTCACCTTAGAAAAAAGGGGATCCTCTACATAGGAAGCGTGAACAGAGTTTGAGCTCTCTCAGTCGGTGTACAAGTAGAGTTTCCCACTGGCCTCGCTCCTGTGCCGTCTTCGTCGATGGTCGCTGCCTCGAGAGCGGCTCGATCTTTGCTTGTCTGCAGATTCAGAATAGTTCGAGGAGGAGCTTTGGTCGAAGGTTCGATGTAGAAGAGCGAATCGTCGTTTCCGCCGAGCGCGGGGCTTCTCCTCGACTGGGACGGACGGGAAGGAGGAGGGACCCAATCTCAGCTCGACGACGCGTCCTTATGGTCAGAAACCTCGTCGCCCACGACGACCAACGACTATTCACGTCCTCAAGATCGAGTCGTATCACAATACCCCCATGTAGATGAAGAAGAGAGAACTCTTTTAGTCGAGGAGAAGATCAGGATGGGAGCAGCAGAAGCACGGGTTCGTCGCCTCGCGATTGACGAGAGATCTCGTCGACGTTCTCACGAAGCCTTGGAGACGAAAGTATTCAAGATGTGGGAATGGATTGAAGCAGACACCCTGTTGAAGCCGATGAGCAGTGTGGGAGGAGCAGGGGACCGTCAGCGTTCTGAAGCGGCGAGGGAGGGAGAGGAGGTCGAGGCGGAGTCAGATTTCTGGTAACCTCAAATTTCTTTCGCTCCGCTCTCCTTGAGCATTCATGTGCTACGTCTCTAGCGGTTGGTAAATCGAGCTTCGCTTCCCAGGTCGATGTTGTCGTTGAGGAGAAGTCGTTTCTCGAGCTCGCGTCGTCAACTGCTTTGAGCTTCAAGAGTTCGAGCTTCTCTCCTCCTCCCTCTCTCCCCATCCACCTCGATGAGCACCCTGGAGAAGTACGTGGATCGTGAGTACAGCTCTTTCTATTTCTATCTTCCACTGAAGGGCGGTAGAAGGGGTCGTTGCTGGAAGGAAAAAACGGCAGCTGGAGGAAGGAGGAAAGGCGAGAGGGAGGTCGTCGAGATGGATCCCTTCCTTTCGCTTCCCTCCTCTCTTCTCCCCACCAACCTCCTATATACTATCCACCGAACGAAAGCTGACCTCTTCTTCTTCGTATCTTCATTCCCATTTCAGAACAAGTGCTAGTCCTTTTGCACGATGGTCGTCTAATCTCGGTTCGTTCCTTCCTCCTCCTCCTCCCTCCCCTTCACCTCCCTCCGTCGACCTCCTCGACCTCCTTGCTCGTTCTTCTTGCGCAGAAAGGGAGCTCAAGCTGACATCTTTGTTCCCGTTTCGTGCTTTCTTCTCTACAGGGCTCGTTCAAAGGCTACGACCTTCACACCAACATCATCCTCTCTTCGGCCGTGGAACGTGTCTTCTCGACGGATGAGCCAGTAGAGATGGTCCCCTTGGGACTGTACATGATCAGAGGAGACAACATGTGAGCAACGCTGTTTTTTTCTTTTTTTTTGCGGCGAGGGTGGTTTCGAGTTCGAGAGGGAGGGAGGGTCGTAGGGCCAGGGAGGGAAGGAGGGAAGGAAGCTTGACCTCACACAAGCTCAACCCTTCCCTTTCTCCTTCGACCTTCGGAGCTCTCTGGGGGTCTACAACGATGTTGACGTTGGACACGAGAAAGCGGGCTCTCGTCTTCATCGTCCCACTGTTCACGTCTCTTCTCTCACAACTCGTCCAGTTCAAAGCTCGGCCTGACCTTCCCTTCCTCCCTTCCCTTCTCCAGCGCCCTGATAGCAGAGACCGATCCCAACCTGGAAGCCACCTTCGACTTTGGAGCCGCTCGAGCTGATCCCAGTGAGTCCTACGACTTGGCTTCGATCCTCTTCGCCTTCTTCTTGCTCTGTTCTGTTCGTTCGAGCTCACCTCCCTCCCTCTCTTCTTCTCCTTCGCTCAGTCGACCCCGTCGCGTTCTAAATCAGCCATCATCTCCGCCTCGCTTCTGAACCACGACCACTACCTAAAATTGAACGAACGAACGACCAAAGAGCTCGATCTCGCTTGCACTCCGCAATAAGGAGGAGGGATCAGGAGCTGAAGAGAGCGAGGAGGACGAGGAGGGGAGGAAGATCTTTGTACGAGAGGGGAGGAGGAAAGTGTCCGAAGGTTAGAATGAAAATGTTTCTTTTCTGTTTCTTACAGCGGGCGCTGGATTGGGGAAAGGGAGCGAGACGAAGGGCAAGAAGGGAGCGAGACAAACCAGGAGGGGGGACCTCTCGACGCTGTACGCCCGCCTGCTCTATTTGTGAGCGAGTTTGGATCTTTGATCAGTTTCGGGTCTTGATCTCAGTCTCGTCCCTCTTTGTTCGTACTCCTCTTCTCCCAACTTGAGCCCTTCTCCGTTCCATCATCGCCCTGCGCGTCGAGTCGAGCCAGGGCCTTGGGACGGTGAAGAAACAATGCCTTCTGACAGGTTTTTCCGCGTATGGTTCGGGGTCGACGCGTATGTTAGGGCTCGATTCTTCTTCCTAGATCCAAAGATAACATCGAGCAGGTTTTTGGGCGTACTTTTCGTTTTTCTTCGACTCCTTGGCCACTTTGGGACGAACGAAGGAAACGACGCGAGCTCACGCGGCTTCCCTTCCCTTGCCCTCCCAACGTCCACCAACGATGGAACCCCCACCCTCTTACACGCCCCTCCTGACCTCCCTCCTCTCTCCCAGTCCTCCTTTAGACATCCCACACGTCTCCTCCCTCCTCTCCCTCCAAGCGAGCATCGATTCGCTTCGAACCTCCGCCACTCGTCGTCTGATCCTCCTTCGAACGGGCAAAGAACGCGTCGATGCGCTTCGACAACGAGATCTGACGAGGGAGAGAGTCGTAGCGGTCGCTACGGCTTCAGCTTCGAGTAGAGAAAAGGAGAGAGAAAACGAGAGGGAGAAGGAGAAGGAACGACAGAGGAGGGACGTCCAGAGGGACGAGAGGGAAAGGGAGAGGAAGGAGAGTTTGGTAGAGCAGAGGACGCTGGCGGGAAAAGGGACCAGTGGAGGGAAGGGAGCAGGTTCTAGTGGTAGTAATACTACTAGTGCTGGTGCTGGGAAGGGCAAGAGTGCTGCTGTAGGAGGAGGAGGAGAGGTCAAGATGGAACAAGGTCAGTTCGCTCCTTCCTCCTTCCTCCTTCCCTCGTCTTGGAAGCTCACCACTTTCGTGTTTGTATAGATTCAACAGATCCTACTCTTCTTATAGCTTCAACGAGCGTCCTCCCGCTGCCACCACCACCACCAACTCAGACTGGATCAGACGGAGGAGGAGAGTCGGATTCGTCGTCCGTCGTCGCTCTCACTCATCATCGCAAGTTCGTGCCTCTCTCCTCCTCTCCTTCCTCGTTCTTCAAAGCTGACTCAACTCGTTTCAACACTTGTAGGAAGAAGAAGAGAAAGCATGGATTGATCACTAGCGATGGAGAGAGCGAGAGGAACGGAAGAGCTGGGAGTGAGGAAGCTGGTGAGCTCGATTCGTCCTTCTCCTTCCCGCTCGTGTCGATCTGACTCGTCCCTCCCCTCCTTCAGCACCCCGAGAACGCTCAGTCAGCCAAGCACCGCCACCACCTCCCACCGTTGTCGCAGCAGCAGCAGGAGGTCCTCCTATCCGTCCCAAAATCAAGCTCTTCACTTCGTCTCGAGTTGGTCCCTTTCTTCGTTCGCTCTCCTTCCCGTCGCGTCTCCCTCTGACCCTCCTTTCCTTCAACCACAGCGCTCTCCTTCCCCTCTTCCCTTCATCCCCATGCCTTCCGTCCCTTCCAACATCGACTTCTCTCTCGCCACCGGAGCTCGTTCTCTCGTCCCTCCTCGTCCTCCCATTCCGGCTCCTCCTGTTCCTGGACCGATGAACCAGTCGGAAGTCAACGAGGACTTCAGCAACGTGAAACCTCCTCCGAATCAGGTTCTCTTTGGGACGTTCTGGCAGGGGATCGAGCCTTACGTGAGACAGATTGGGGAGGAGGATTTGGCGTTCTTGAAGGGGTACAAGGTTCGTTTTCGAGTCTGGTCGAGTTTGTTTTCGAGAGAGGTCGAAGGTCGAAGCTCACTCAAACCTTCTTCTTCCCCTCTTCCAGGACGAAGACACAGAACCTTACGTTCTCCCACCTCTCGGAAAACCCTACCAACAAGTCTGGGAGGAAGAAGATCGCTTGCTCTCCCTCGGACTCCCTCTCCCCGTCGTTTCCTCCACGGTCACCACCCGTCCCTCAGCCTCCTCCTCCTCCTCAGCAACGACCAACAAAGTCCTCGACTACCCTCGGATGAGCCGGAAGGAGTACGAGTACGACTCGAAAGATCTGAAGGAGGAGGATCTTGTCGTCGAGGACAAGGGAGCGGGACCGTTGACGGAGAGGGTCGTGAGTGCGTTGTTGGCGGCGAGGGAGGAGGCGGATGCGCCGATTGGGTTTGGGCCAGGGACGACGGTGAGGGAGGGTGGTGGGGAGGGGATGGAAGTGGATGGGGTTAGAGCGGGAGCGGGAGCGGGAGCGGGAGCGGGAGGGGAAGGAGGAGAGGGAGAGGGAGAAGGGTGGGGAGGACCGTTGGATCCTGGACCTGAGAGGCTGGGGATGGGAGAGATGGAGGCTAGGATGAGGAAAGAGTTGCAGGCTGTTGGACTTTTGGGAGAGGAGGAGGTGAGTTTTCCTTCGTTTTTCCTTTCGTTCGTTCGACGCGTCTGCGTTTCGCTGACCTCTCTCTCTCTTTTCCCCTCCCCCTTCCCTCTCTCCTCCCCTCCACTCCACCCTTCAGGTCGACTGGTCCCAACGAGCCGACGACGAAATCTCGACCTCCCTCCGTCAAACTCAACGTCTCCTCGCCTCCCAAGTCGCGCTCAACTCGTCCCGTCGAACGACGCTCCTCTCCATCGCCCAAGACCGTCTCGCCTACGCCGAATACCTCCAATGCCTCGAGGGTCTCGATCGGATCATCGACTCTGGATGGCACAAACGGCAACGTCTCCTCCAACGTCAGCAGAAGAGGAAGGAGAACACCAAGCCGGGAGGGTTGGGAGGCTTGACGGGAGCGAGGGAGAGGGAGAAGGAGGAGAGGGAGAAGGAGCAGAACAGGAAGATCGGGGAGGCGTTGAAGGTGGCGATCGGGAGGAGGAAGAAGTTTGTCGAGTTTGTTGGCGGCGTGTTCAAGAGGGCGGAGGAGGAGGAGAGGCAGGGCAGGTTCTGGGGGCTGCCGGGAAGGAGCGTTTATGAGGAGGAGGAGGAGCAGGCGAAGGCGAGCGGGAGTGGGACGGTCGCTGAGGATGAGGAGGTGGTAGAGGAGGGAATGGTGGTGGTGGAGGAGGAAGGGGAGTGGAAGGGAGGAGAGCCGAAGGAGGAGGAGGAGGAGGGGAGGATGGAGGGAGTGGTCGTGGAGTAGGGAGCTCGTTTCGACGACGCGTCTTTTCCTTCTCTTTTTCCTTTCTTTTCTTATTTTCCCCTGGAACTCTCTCGCCTTTGTATCTAGCTACCTACGTACCTACCATAACGATCTTGAACGAACTCTTTCTTTCTTTCTCTCCTTCCTTTTCGATCCTACGAGGGTTCGGCGTGAAAGGAGAGCAAGGCTGGAAACGAAATCGAGCGCGTCGGATCTATGTTCTGACTGAACGGGATCTTCGAGCACTGATAGGGTTCGATGAGAGATGGGAGGGAGAGGGGCAAAAAGGAAGAGAAAACCAATGAGAAGTTAGTTTCGACGCGTCGAGCTCGTCCGTCCACTCCCTCCCTCCCGTTGGTTCTTTCTTCGTGTCATTTTTTCGCTCGCAAAGGTGTTAGGAATCCCACAGCTACCTAGACACTCCCTTTGAGATGTATCGTTCGATATAGAAACGAAACAAGGAGTGAAAACTCGAACGTTTGTTGTTGTTCGCTCTTCCATGCAACCCGAGAAAACGCGTCAAACCTCCCCAACGAGAAGAAGAAACGAGCACCGCCAAGACAGACAAGGGGGCTCGAACGTACATATGTGCGTTCCGTTTCCACCAAAAGATGAGCATTCAAAAATTTTGAGACAGAAGGTGGGGAAAACAAAAGAGGATCATCCGCCCTCTTTCGTTTCGCATGTGTTTGGTCGGAACAGGCGAGAAAAGGAGAGCGATTTTCGTTTCGAAGAAAAAGAAAAGCTTTTCCGCCTTCTCAATCCTGACTCTAGGACAGGTCTACCCATGAGCTTCTATAGATGAGACTTCAGATTTTACGAAGCAGATCCGTCCAAACGGGACTGGCATGTGCTTCCCTCGAAAGCTGGGGAACTCCCTTCTCTCTCGCAGGCCTTCTCTCTTGTCCTCCTCAACCACATCCTTCCTTCCCTCTCAATAAAAACCTCCCTTCCCTTCCCTTCCTTCCTTCGCCTCGATGACTAGCCCTTCTACGAACGGATCTACTCCTCCCAACGGAGTGCCTACGTTGACGAGCGTAGGACGAGTGGTGAGTTTCGTTTCGTTCGACCTTCTCTCTCTCTTGTCCCCATTCCTTCCTTTCGTTCTCTCGCCACCCGCCCGCTTCTCTGCCCTCAGTCTCTTCTCCTTCATGCATACAACTGACTCTCTTTCTTTCTTTCTTTCTTTCCTTTCTTTTATTTCTCTTTCTTCCTGGATGCTCTCTCGCTCTCTCTTCCTCGTTCAATTGAACTCTCGCCACTCTTATCTCCGCTCGTCCTTCTCTCGCCCCATCTCCATCGAAACTCGTCTTCTTCAGGCCAACATCCCCGTCGTCGTGAGTTTCTATACGTTCTTCCTTCTCTCTCTCGCTCTTGCTTCTTCTGAGGATTACAAGGATGGGAGCATGGGTGGAGCGATGATGACTTCTTGGGGCGAGGGGAGAGGAGAGGAGGAGGAGCCGGTGGCGTCGGCACCCATCCCTCCCTCTTCTTCGTTCCTTCTTTAGCTCCTTCTTTCTGCTCTCTATACAAGGAAGGAGATGTACGAGAGCAGAACGGGATCTTCTCCTCTCTCCTCACTCGTTTTTTTGAGGTTTGAGGAGCGAAAAGGGAGCGAAGGGGAAGGAAGGAACAACAGGCCCAGACTTCACCTCCGCGCGCTCCCCTTTCGCTGACCTCCGTTCGTTCCTCTTTCTCTCTTCACTCCAGAACGACTCCCTCAACCAGCTTCACGCTATCGCCAACTCGACAACCATCACCACCAAGGCTTACAACCTCGCCGAAGGAATCGTCAAGAGTGGATACTCGTTGGCTGAGCCCGTTCTCGGGTGAGCATTCCCTCCCTTTGTCCCTTGTTCTTTTAGAGATATGAGAAGGGTGGATGGACTGACTCTTCCTTTCTTCCTTCTCCTCGTTCTCGCAGCTACGGACGACCTGTCATTGAGGGAGTCGACGGATACGCCAACAAAGGGTTCGTCTTGTTCGCCTTCACCTCGTCCTCTCCCTCTTCTCGTTCCTGGATCGTTTTGACTTCCGAGACCTAACCTTCTTTTCCTTCCTTCCCTTCCTTCTCTCCAACAGACTCGACTTCGCCGAGAAGACCTTCCCTTACCCTTTCCAGACCAAGACCGAGCAGATCGTCGTGCGTCCTCTCGCTCCTCTCGTCCGTTCGCTCATCTCCCTGACTCTCCCTTCTTCCTTCTTTCTTTTTCCAGGCCGACGCTAGGAAGCCAGCGGATCAAGCCTACGGAGTCGCCAAGGGTGTCTACGACAACGTTAGTTTTGCCTTTCGAGTGTATCGTGAGCCGTCGCGTTTCCTTTCTCCTCCCGCAGACACTGATCCCTCCTCTTCCCTCGAATCGATGTCTCCGTTTCTGATCGATTTCACAGCGCATTGCTCCTCTTCAAGGCAACGCCGTCGTGTGAGTTCTCGCTCTGTTTCTCTCTCTTTCGAGCAACGATCTCAGGTCGACGCTCGAGGTCTTCGTTTTGAGCTTGTCGCTGACCTTCGACCTCTCCTCCTCTCTTCCTTTTCACCTCCTCTCAGTCAGAAGGCCGTCGACTCCATCTACAGTCTCAAGTGAGTAGCCGTGTACGTTCTCTTCATCGCTGAAACTGACACTCCCTCGACTTCCTTCTTCCTTCAGCCAACAAATCTCGTCGACCTACACCGGAGGAGTCAAAATGGTGTACGATGTCACCGGAGACGCTCAGGCCAAGCTTCACGCTCTTTCTCAGGCTCTCCTCGACGAGCTAGCTAAGCTCCAGGTTCGTCGATCTTCTCGCCTCGCTCCTTTTCGAAGGAACTCGACTGACGAGCTCTCTCTTCCTCTTCGACGTCGTCGAGCAGAAGGACGGATCGACCCTCCCCGCCGCCGCTAAGGAGAACCTCACCAAGGCCTACAATGACCTTTCCGCCGTCGTCTTCGACAAGGAGAAGCCTGCTGGTGAGAAGACCAAGGAGGTTGTCAGCTACATTCAGGTTCGTCTCATCTCACTCCGCTCGATGTCGTCTCCTCGAGCTGACCAGTTCCTTCCTTCTCCACAGTCTACTCTTCAACCCGTTTTGGACGGAGCTCTTCGAATCCTTCACACCACCAAGGAGAAGGCCGAGGAGGGTGCTGATGCCGCGAAGGAGAAGACCAAGGAGAAGGCTGACAAGGTGCGTTCCTCTCTTCTTTCCCCGTCCTCCCCCTCCTCTCTCGTCCGATCGAGTGCTGACCTACTTCTCTTCTCTCGTTTCTCTGTTTACAGGGAAAGGACGCCGTCAACGGAGTCATCGACCAGCACCAGTAGTCTTGCCTCGCTCTCGTTCCTTTTCTGAGTCGCCGGCGTCGCGTCGTTCTCTTGTTTCCTGCTCTCGTTCTCGCTCGCTCGCTTTGTACATAGCTCAGCTTCTCTTTCTATCTCGCCTCCGCCACCACCCACTGCTCCCGCAAACGTCTTCCCTTTTGATGCCATCCCTTTTGCTTCGTTGACTTTCCCACCCTACATGCGTACTTTCTCTCTTCTCTCTTCTCTTTCCAAGTCGATAATTTTCTTTACCCACCCTCCCACCCCCACCCCCTTTCTACTGGCCGATAACATACTTTTCTACAACACACCGCACGCACTGAACTCGGAAGAAACGCAAAGATCAAAGGGAAAAGAAAGAGGAGGCGCAAAAGAAGACTTCGAGATCGAGCTCAACTTTCGAAAAACCCCTTCGCTTCCTCTCCTCCTCTCCCTCCAACCCCACCCCTCTCCCTAGGACTTGGATTCGACTTGGACAAGTCCTCTTCTCTCACTCAACCACATCCTCGACTTTGTTCTAGTAGGGATCGACGACGCCCTTGAATCGCAGAGAGCTCGACACGAACGATGCTCCTCTCCTCCTCCCTTCGAGCTTCCTCCTCCTCCTCCTCGTCGTCCTTCGGTCCTTCCTCCTCGTCATCTAGGACTCTCTCCCATCTCCTCAGCTCTTCATCAACACGGTCGTATACTTCTTCGAAATCATCACGCTTCTCTGGAGGTGAGCTTTCTGCTTCCTCTTCTTGCAAGAAAGAGATAGTCCTCTTCGTTGAGCTCGAGCTCACCAACCAAACCCCTTCCTTCCCTCCCTTTTCTTGACCCTTTCCCCTTCGTCTCCCCGCTGAATCGAACACCTAGGATCGATATCAGGAAGCTTACGGACTGGACGAGTGGTTTTAGTGCGTGGTCAAGCTCAGGATGGACGAGTTACAGAAGGAAGGAGGACGTCGAGTGAGTTTTCAAGAGACTTCAGCCCTCGCTTAGAAGAAGCGTTCCTTCCCCCTTCGCTTCAACCCTCCAAGACTCGTTCGAGGCTGATCAGTTTTCATTTTTTTTGGTGACGCTTTCTTGTATCAGGGTCGACAAGCAGTAGTTCGCTTTCTTGGAGTAGCAGCACGACGAGAGGTGGGAACGCAGAGGGGTGCGTGGTTTCGCGTCGACCGGTTCGTTTCTTCGTCCTTCGCTGGTTGGTCTCGGACGCACATTCTAGCAGAGAGCGCTGACCATCTCCTTCTCCTTTCCTTGTTTCTCGTCGCTTTGTCTTTCTTTTTACCCAGTTCTCCTCCTCCCTCCCTCAACCGCTTCATTCCTCCCTCCCTTCTTCGTTCACTCCTCCTCCGCCTTCGTCCCCCTCACCAGAACCAGCAGCACCAGATCTCGACCCCGACGACCCTGACAACATGTCCTGGAACGATCACACTCCTCTCATCCCAGTCTTCCAACCCTCCCGTTCCGATCCTTCCCCTTCAGACCTCGGGATCCCTCTCACTCCCTCCCCTTCCCTCGCCTACCAACCTCCCACCCCATCAGTCTCACCCTCCACCTCAACCGAACCCCAACCCTACACCCCGGCTCAAGCAGCCAAATCCCTCTCGGAGCTCAAACTCCGTCTCGACGCTCTCGTCGAAGCCTCCGAGGGCGATCTCGACGTTGCGGAGAACGCGTTGGAACGGCTGGCGTCCGAGCTCGGGAGGGAGAAGGATCTGGCGGTGAATGTGCTCCCGAGTGGGAAGAGGAAACCGTCGTTTGCGCCGCATTCGGCGTTGGGGAGGAAGGACGTGCAGAGGGTGACGGACGGGTGGGAGATGGAGTTGGAGAAGGCGATTGTGTTGGCGATGCATCCGAGGAGTTTGAGGTTTTCCAAGGGCAGTGAGTTGGGGATTTCCTTTTTGAGTGGGTCGGGAAAGGTTTTGACCTTGTTGGGTTGGTGGATGGAGGTGTCGTTCGTTGGAAGGGAACGAAACGAGAGAAACTGACTCGACGCGTCGCTCTCTCTCTCTCTCTCTCTCCTCTTTTTTTTTTTTTTCTTTCCCGTTCCCTCTCCCTCGTTCCTTCCTTCATTTTCCTTCAGCTCGAAACTACCTCACCAAAACCATCCACGGAGTCTTCGTCCTCTCCCCTGCTCGAGTCGCCGCCCTCGTCGCCCGAACCACCATGGCTCTCATCCTCGAACGAACCTCCGTCCTCAGCACCAACTCCTCCCAGTCCCACCCCCCCGCCGACCAAGCCGCCGTCGATCGTCAGACCCTTTACGCTCGCAAAGTCAAGAGTTTCCTCAGGGGCGAAGAAGCCGAAGATTCCAAACTCCAAACCCAAGTCGACGCGATGTTCGAAATCAAGACGGTTACCCTCGCTAAGGCGATTGCGGAGCAGCTCGAGATGGAGTACCTCTATGCTCAGGGAGCGTTGAAGGAGGAGCACGATGCTGGAGTGAGGTTGAACCGGTTTGCGGTGGAGAAGAAGCTGAGGGAGGGACAGGAGGTGATGAACAAGAGGAAGGAGGCGGCGAAGAATCTGGCGGTGCAGGAGGAAGGTTTGTCGTTGCCGATGAGTGGGGAGGAGAGTGAGGCGGATGGAGTGACTCTTGGGGCAGAGTTGATTACGTTGGTGTTGGACGTTTGGAGTTTGAGAGCGTGAGTTTGCCGATTCGTTCTCGTTCGAATCTCTCGTCGTCCCACCGTCCCTTTCTTCTTTCGTTCTGGCTCACGAAATCCCCCTCTTGTTGTTATTCTTTGATTCTAACCAGCATCGGAATCAAAGAACGCCCTTTCAACCATCAGCTCGAGATTAAGCTCAACGAGCAAGACTACAAATCGTCCAAACTCCTCCGTCCTAGTCTGGACCTCGTTCGACTTCTCGTGAGGGCCGCTCCCGATGCGAAGTTCATGGCTAGGGACTTGCCGATGATCGCTCCTCCGAGGCTGTGGCCGACGGCGAAGAACGGGTTGGATCGGAAGCAGATTGGAGGGTACCACGTCAGGAGGAGTGAGTTCGATTTCGAGAAGAGGCGAGGCGAGAGAGCAGAGCTCGCTCTTTTGCGTTTTCTTTCCCTCCCCGGCACCTTCCCTCCTTCCCTTTCGAACCTCGAACGTTGACTCCGTCTTCTTTTTGCCTTTTCTCTTGCCTTCGTTCTTTTTTATCGCGCTACAGCTACGATCGTCAAGAAGATGAACCGACCGGATCGAAAAGCAGACATCACCGGCGCGATGGAGAGGGGAGAGATGGACGAGGTCCTCGAAGCCGTCAACATCATCTCAGCCAACAAGTGGAACGTTCGGTCCCCCGTCTTGGACGTCATCCTCCAAGCCGTCAGCACCGAGAGCTTCCTCGAGGACGTGGTGGATGGAGATGCTGCGAAGCCGTCGTCGATGAAGGGTTGTCTCGCTGCCATCAGGAGTCACGTCAAGACGACGCATCTTCTACCACTCAACATCGCTCGAGCTGTGGGTCGATCTTCCACTTTGCTCTCAGAAGAAACCTCCCTCCTTCTTCCTTCGCTCGTCGTCTTCTCAAGACGCGTCGATTCAACACTGAACCCCGTCTCGTTTTTTTTCTCTCGTCTTCCAGTTCGAAGGACGAGACTTCTACCTCCCTCACAACCTCGACTACCGTGGCCGAATTTACTCCCTCTCTCCCTACCTCCACCCCTGCGGAGACGATGTCTCCAGAGGACTCCTTACGTTCGGAAACAAGAAGAAGCTCGGGAAGGACGGTTTTTGGTGGTTGAAGATCCATCTCTCTGGAGTCTACGGAGAGGACAAGATCTCGTTCGAGGACCGAATCGCTTGGGTGGACGCTAGGATGAACGAGGTTCTGGCTTCGGCGAAGGATCCGATTGTGAGTGTTGCCTTCTCGAAGGAAGAACCCGTCCGTCGACGAAACCTGACCCGACGCGTCTTCTTCTTCTCCTCTCGCAAGCACAACGACTGGTGGCTTCACGGAGACAAACCCTTCCAAACTCTCGCTGCCTGCTTCGAGATCTCCGACGCCTACCACTCTCCCAACCACGAGGAATTCGAGTCGTCCCTCCCCGTTCACATGGACGGAACCTGCAACGGACTTCAGTACTACGCTGCTCTCGGACGAGACGTCAAGGGAGGGAAGTCGGTCAACCTTCTGCCGAGCGACCTTCCTCAGGATGTGTACGGGGAGGTTCTGCAGATCGTGAAGGAGACGGTTGCGAAGGAGAAGGATGAGGATAAGTGGGAGGATCTGAAGGGTCATGCGTGGTTGTTGACGAGGAAGACGGTGAAGACGACGGTTCGTTCGCACTTTCCCTTCTTCTTTTCTCAACTTTGCTCGCATTGAACGGAGTGCTGACTTTCATTCTTTCATCATTCGCTCGCCTTGTTCACAGGTCATGACCTCTGTTTATGGTAAGTCGACCGAATCGAAACGAGAAAGGGCAAAGTCGAAAGGGAGGCATGGAAACGACGCGACTGATTATCTCATCCATCTCTCTCTCTCTTCTCTACTTCCTCTGTTCCCTTTGTTCCTCTCGTCGCAGGTGTCACTCAAGTGGGAGCTCAACGTCAAGTCGAGGAATCTCTCGCCGCCCTCGTCGCTGCCGAGAAGGAGAAGGGGACGAACGTCGGAGAGCTCGAGAGTCAGACCAAAATATACGACCTCTCGAAAAACCTTGCGACTCTCATCCTCTCTTCTATCGACAAACTCTTTCCCGTCGCTACTTCGATCCAGGAATGGCTAGGAACATGCCTCCAGCTCGTCGTCAAGGCCGGATCGGCACACAAGAGGGAGGACGACGTGAGTGGGAACAGCATGGAATGGACGTCCCCCTTGGGGCTACCGATCGTCCAAGCTTATCGAGAGATCAAGTCCAAGGCTGTAAGTATCAATTATCTATCTCTTGGTCTCACTCCCGTCCTTCTGTCCTCGATTTTTGAGGTCCTGATCCCTCTCTCGCCTGCGTTTGCGCTCCTGATCGACTGTAGATCACCACGAGGCTCCAATCGGTCTCCATCGTCGACGATTCAGTGAAAGGGAGGGTCCTCGATAGCAAGGAAAAGAACGGATTCGCTCCCAACTTCATTCACAGTCTCGATGCGACTCATCTTTTCATGACTGCCAAAGCCTGCAATGTACGTCCCCCTCCTCCCTCTCCTTCTCCCTTTCCCCTCGCTCGACACTGACCCTCTTCCATCTCATCCATCTTCGCTATCTAGGACCAAGGAGTCACCTTCGGTTCCGTTCACGACTCGTTCTGGACTCATGCCGCCACCGTCCCTGCTCTGAACGCGACGTTGAGAGACGAGTTCGTTCGTCTTCACTCGTCGGATCCTGCTATCCTGGAACGTCTTCGAAATCAGGTTCGTTTTTTTTCCTCTTCCAAACCTCCTTTGTCTCGGAATAGAGCCGTAAACGGAAGTGAGAGGAGAGGTTTCAAGAAGCTGACCTATCGACGCGTCTCTCTCTTCGCTCAAAACAGCTTCTCGAACGGTTCGGACAGGAGTACATCGATCCCTCTTCCGTCAATGAGATCCGAAAATCTTGGAAAAAGACGCTGGACCAGAGGAACGCCGCAGGGGTGAGGGACGATGGGTCGGCACCGTGGCCAAGGTTCGTCTCGTCCTCGTCTTCCCTTCTTTCCCTCTTCCTTTAGTACCTCTTCTCCTCCGACGCTGACCCCCGCTCCCTGCTTCCTTCTTCTTTTGAATCCAGATGGGCTGTAGAGGCCAACCCCGTCGAAGACGGAAACCCAGCAGCCCGGATCCAACTGAAGCACGTCTTCCCTCCCGTACCTTCGAGAGGAGAGCTCGACATCGAGGAGGTCAAGAACTCGAGGTATTTCTTCAAGTAGAGCTTTAGCCACGACCACCTCCATCTTTTCTTCCGTGTCTTTTCTCTCTCACTCATCTCGCTTCGTCTACTCTATCTCTCAGCTCGTTCTTTTGCTTTCGTTCGCTCGCCTTCGCTTTTCGCTCCTTCGCTTCTTCTGCTTTTGCTTCTTTCTCTCGCACACTCCGCTTTCCTTTGTACACCAGCAGACCGATTGATTTTGAACCCATCTATGACGATACCATACAAAACGAACGACGAGCTGAAGTCGACGCGGCAAGAAAGTACAAGGAAGGAAGAAGAGAGAAAGCCAGCCAGCTCTGCGACAATTTTTTGGTTTGTTGGGCGGAGGAAAACGACGACGACGACGAAGGGACGAAGATGAAAGGAGATAGAGATAGAGATTAGGCTCCGTAGAGTCGGCTGGTGATCATCTTGGGCTCCAGTCCCTTCCAGCAGATCTCGTGGACGGCTGAGGGAGGGAGGAGTGAACGAGAGAGGAAGGTCAGTTCGGGAGCAAAGAGAGCGACGAGGTGGGAGAAAGAGATGAGAAGGTAAACTCACTTTGGAAGAGAGGGTAGCTGTTTCGTTCGAAGGAGGGTGGCGGGAAAGGATGAAAGAACAAGGTGAGCGTTTCGTTCGACGGGAGGAAAGACGCGGGAGACGGAAAACTCACGCCTCAACTCTGTTCCTCGACTTAAGGAAGACGTGGATCTCTCGGGCAGTGTAGATTCCCTGGAGCTCTGGAAGAACGAGACGATGAACGGCGAAATGAGTCAGCGTGAGAAGAAGACTCGAACGAGACGAACGAGCAGGACACGTCTGATGGACTCACTCTGTCCCTTCAACAGCTCCTTCTCAATCACATCGAAGGACTTTCCAGTCCTAACGTAGGCCTCGGAGCACATTCTGTTCCTTCCTCCGAGACAGGTGGTGACGATGTCGGCGAATCCAGCACTTTCTTGCAAGAAGGTGTTCGACTGGCGAGGGAGGAAGAAGGACGTTCGAGGTCAGCTTCGAATTTCATTCCGTTGAGAGAGAGAGAGAGAGAGAGAGATGGAGAACGAACCTTGACTCCGGGGAAGAACTCGAAACAGAACTGCTTGATCTCCAGGAGACCGATTCGCATGATAGCGGCTGAGAGAGAGAGGATGGAACGAAAGGACGTGTTAATTGAGTTGGCCGCGGGTCGAGAGCAAGAGAAGCGAAGCGAAGAGACGAACCCTTGGAGTTGTTTCCCCACTCGAGACCATCGATGAATCCAGCGGCGACGGCGACGATGTCTGTGGGACGAACGAAGGGCCAAGGAGAGTGAGCTTGACGCGTCGAGCTCGAAGAAAGAAACGAAAGAAGGCTCACTTTTCAAAGCACCACACAGCGAGACTCCAGCAACATCATCGACAAGCTGCACCCTGAAGTGCTTGGTCTGGAACAGCTTCTGCCACATCTCTCCCTCCTTGAAGTGTCTGTATCCGACGGTGGTCTCACTGAATCGACCCTGGGCGACTGGAGGAGACGAAAGCAGAGCGAGGTCAGCTTGACCAATTTGAAACGATATGGTGAGCTACAGAGGAGTCGAACGAACCTTCAGAAGCGATGTTGGCTCCCCTGTAAAGCGTCAAAACAACCAGAGAGCGAAGTCAGGACAGGGAAGACGAAAGGAGAGAAGGCCGAGGTTGAACGAACGAAAGAGCTGAGCAGGAAGTTCCAAGAGCGGTTTCGATGACATCTGCGAAGATGCTGATGACTCCATCTTCGACGTCCACTCCCTTAATTTCATGGAAAAGATGGAGAGCAGGGGTAGAGGAGGTCAGCGAGGGACGTGGGCTGAAAGTGAGAGCCAGGGGGTTTCGAGGGGAGAAACACGAACCTTGATGCACGAGATCGCAACAGCTCCCTCGGCGATGTGACCCTTAATCTGGTCGAGAACAGTGTTCAGGAACTTTAGAGAAGCAAAAGAGAAGGCAGGTGAGCGGTGTGCGAGCAAGGAAGCGAGAAAGAGAGGAGAAGCGAGAAGGGGTGAAACGAACCTGATGAGGAACGACGAAAACGAGAGCGGTAGCTCCCTCAACGGCCTTGAGAAGATCTGGTTCAGCTCGAACAGAAATGGGGAGCTCGATTCCGGGGCTGGAGATGAAGAAGAGGAAAATGAGGCAGGAGGAAAAGGGTTGTTAGAGTTCTGAGAGAGAACGAAGGACGAGCGCGCCCCTCCCTCGAAGAGCCTGGAATCGTTGGCCTTTCTCCTCGTTCACATTTTTCAAGGTGAGGGGGACTGACAGGTATTTCTTGTTGATGTGCTCGGTGTTGATGATCTCTGTGAGATTCCTTCCGTGGTGCTGTAAGGAGAGAGAAGAACAAGGAGCGAGAGGAGTGAGCTCTGGGGAAGGGAGGAGGGAAGGTTGAGCTCGAATGAAACTGACCTGCTCTTCCCTCGTCCACATGACGACTTCAGGATCGAAGAGAGTAGAGTGTCGCTCGACGTTGATACCGGCGAGTCGAGCTACGGCGGATCCCCTGGAGAAGAGCGAACAGAGGGAGGGAGACGTCAGCTTTGGGGCAAAGAAAGGAAACGATGAGCTCGACCTCGACCTTCTTCAATCGTTCCGAGAAACGGCATGGCAGCAAGAGAGCACCGTATAGAAAACTTACCAGTTACCGGAACCGATAATGGCGACTTTGTCCTTCTTGGTTGTAGAGGAAGCAGCTCCTTTAGAGGTTGAAGCGATGGCCATGATGGAGATGGAGATGGGAGTTGAGGGAGAGGGAGAGGGAGAGTTGCTGGAGGCGGCCTTGTCGAGTAAGGAGTGTTGAACGTGAGAGGGTTGGCTTGAGAAAGAGAATAGGTCGTTCTTTAGATGTGGGTGGGTAGGTAGGTTAGGTAGGTGGTGGTTTGAGAGCAGGGAGCACTTCTATGAAAACCAAGCGCAAGGAAGAGTTCGAAATCGTGACGAGTCGGAGGCGGAGAGGGGAGATCGTGGGGGGCGAGGGAAGCGAAGAGGCGAGGCCTTTTCTTTCAGCGGAAGCAGATTTTCCCCTTCTTCGTTTCCAAGAAAACTCATCGGAAGAGTCAGACAGGGGTTTGTGCAAAAATGAACAGCACTAACCAAACTCCTCCTTTCCCTTTCACTAGTCTACTCTCCCGGGCCCGAAGAAGGGCTGAGAAGACGGAGACGCGTTGAGATCAAACTCAAGCGTCCTTCTTCCCCTTCTTCTTTTTAATCTACCTGTCATCCAGAAGACGTCGGAGACTAGTTTCTCGACGACCAAGCCAATCGGAGAGTTCCCAACGCTAATCGCTCGTGCGATGTTCAACGGAGCCGCGAAAGGAAAACCAAACGACTGAACTTTTGGCTGAACGTCGCTGCTTTTGCTGGCTCCCTCTCACTCCTTTATCTGTTCGGCGAAGGGATGAGAGATGTCACCTCCGCGTCTGACTGTAGACCAGCGAGCGAAGCTACCGAACGAAGCGAGAACGAAGAACTCGCATCCGCGTCTTCACTCACCTCTCTGGTCCCTCTCTCTTCGACGACCTCACCATCTGCGAAACCTCTTTCACAGATACGACGGAAGTGTAATGCGAGAAGTCATGAAGTATTAAAACACAAACGAGACTATACTACTACAACGACAGCAACACTGCGACGAAGAAGGAAGAAAAAAAACGGGCGAACACTTCGAGACGTTTTGCTTCTGCTTAGTGGGAGTGAGGAACAGCGGAGTGACCAGTACCGGTGGTGTTGGTGGTTCCGGTGGTAGCGGTGTTTCCAGCTCCAGCGACCTTGGGCTCTCTGAGGAAGAGGAGGAAAGAAAGAAGAGTCAGGTCAACGACGGCTTCGGGAACGAAGAACGCTTCGACGAAGAGGGAAGGGAAGAAAGGAAGACAAGACTCACCCTCCGAAGAACTTGTGGTTGTGGGACTCCTCTCCGTGCTTGTGGTCATGTCCAGTGAGCTTCTCCTTGAACTGATCCATGCCGACTGAAGGAAGGAAGAAAGAAAGGAAACGCGGACGAGATCAGCGACGACGTTCCGATCCGGAAGAGTTCGAAGCGGAAGAAGATTAAACACTCACTGGTAGGAAGAACGGTAGACTCGTGAACGATGGGAGCCTCGTGGATCTGGAGAAAAAGACAGAAGAGAGAGAAAAGTGGTCAGCGAAATGCGACGCGTCGAAGCTTGAAACCGAAATCGACTCACCTTCTCGTGAACGGGGATGGTAGTGTGAACAGTCTTGTTGGCGTGAGTCTCTCGCTGGATGACGGGAACAACGTGCTCGTGGACGTGGTGGTGGGTCTGAAAACCGTTGGATAAGAGCAGGAGTAATTAGCGAAGGAGGTCAACGACGGGGGAAGAGAGTCGAAGAGGGTACTAACGTGCTCGTTCACGGCGGTTCCAACGTGCTCCTGAGTTCGCTGAGTCTCTCCGACAGCTGATGATGGTAGCGAAGAGAGAAGGTCAGCCTCGTGAGCGAAAGATGAACGAAAGGAAGCGAAAGGGAACGGCGATGCGAAAGGAGAAAGGGAAGACGACTCACTTCGCTGGTCCTTGTGCTCGTGGTGCAAAGCGTGAAGCTTCTGCTGATGCTCCTGGGGCATTTCCTGAACGACCTCCCTGGTGACCTCGGGAACGACGTTGTGCTCGTGCTCTGAAGAGGGGAAAAAAGAGGGGAAAGGAAGAGTTCAGCTAAAACTCGACGTCGACGGCTCTCTTCCGACTTTCTCGAGCGGTAAACTCACCAGTCTCGAGAACCTGCTTGTCAGCAACGGGCTGCACTCTGGTTTGGTGGTGGTGGACGTGCTTCTCCCTGTCGACAGCCTCGGCGACTTCCTCGTGCTGGTGCTTGTTGACGGTCTCCTGGACGACGGGAGCAGCCTGCTCAGTGCACACCTGGAGAATTGATGAGAAGGGAGGTCGAAGAGACGGAGGAGTTCGCGAGGATGGATCAAAGGAGGATCGATGACGAGGGAGGTCGAAGAGAAGGAAGAGATGGGATGGGACGGGAGGCGAACGAGGACGGAACAAAAGAATCAGCAGAGGTCGTATCGAAGCAGAGATGAATCTAGATAAAGCAGAGATCAAGACTAACCTCAGTCGATCCGTTCTGTACGAGGAAAAGACGAGGAAGGGAGAGAGGTCAGCGAGGTGAGATGGGTGGGGGAGGGAGGAGGGGAGATCTCGACGACGAACCTTGTCGTTCTTGTTGAGGAAGGATTTGACAGCGTCCATGATGAGAGTTTTTGAAGGGTTGGGTGGGTGGGTAAGGGTAGAAGGTGGTTGAGAAAGTTGGGAAGGTGGTGGTTGGATGGAAGAAGGGAGAAGGGGGCTGGAAACTCAGGTTAAGAAGGGAAAGAAGTCTGTGATCGAAGCGTTTCGACGCTCCAATGACGCCTCCCCCCTTCCCTTTTTTTTTTCTTCCCTTCCCAGGCCCTGCTGTGATTTCTAGGGAAGTAGACTCACTCTTCTAGATCCGGTGTCCAACAAGGAGGGGAATCCAGCTGCAGCCGGAAGATTCAAACCAGTTGGCGAGGGGAGGCGAGAGAAAAGGGGAGGATCAGCCCAGGCTTGAAAAGAGACGCAACAAGGGAGCAGAAAGGGAGGACGACGCGTCCAGCCCCCTGAGGAGCACTCCTAAACTGACGACGACTCACGTCTGAAGATCTAGAGAGCCCAAAAGCCGGGCCTTGATTCTGAAGGGGTTTGCGATGTCCCAAAAAGACGATCTCCCGGTCGAGAGTCGTCATTTTTGGGCCGTAGAGAGTAAGTAAGGGAAGGCGAATTCACATAGGAAGGAAAGTACCGAGTAGTGGTAAATCGAGGAAGAGGGCCTGAAGACCGGGAAGAAGTCAGGTTCGAACGAGGCAAGGACGAGAAGAAAGGGCAATGCGGATCAAGCAGGGAAAGAAGAGACTGACTCTACGCCTTTTCCTTCTAGAAGCCTAGAAAAGTCTGAAGATGATCCAAAGAGTTCTGCAGACGGATGAAGGGTTTGTTAGCGAAGAAACGTTGAAAAGAGACGTCCAACGCGTCAGGAAGGGTGTAGGCAAGAGAAGGGGGCTCGAAGCTCAACTTTCCCTCCCTCCGAACCCAACCATCACTCTCGATAACAGGAGATGATCAAAAGCAACTCACAGATTCAACCCATCCCACAGCACCTCCCGTCCTCCTTCAAGATATCCCGAGAGCGACTCGCTGGCGATCAGTTGGGTTCAGCGTTGAGCTCGGCTTCAGCCTCAACCCCATCTCCTCCTCCTCAACCTTCGCTTCTCCTCCCTAGAGGGAGGTTCGAGTCGAATCCACTTCCCTTCTCGAAGCTCAGCTCCGAGCTGCTCTTCCAGAAAGGGAAGAGGAAGGAAGGACGAGGACTTCAGACGCGGCCGTTGGGACGAGATGGGAGTCGGACGAAGGTGTCGCAGATATCGGGTACCGGCGGGGAGGGACTCGAGGTTGAGATCTTGATGTACTCTTGAAGCTGAATCTTCGCTTGCCAGTGAGTTCGAAGAAGGTGGGCCTGGAGAGCGAGAGAGGCAGCAAGGACGAGCTGAAGGAAACGGACGGAGGTCAGCTCGAGCCTTTTTCCTTCACTGAGACAGCGATTCGCTCGAACGGTCTCGACAGAAGTCGAGCCACAGGAGTTCCCTTCTCAGGCCTCGCGTCGAACAGCATTCAAACCTCCCAAATCGGTCGAACAAACAGGATTTAAAGAGAAGGAGCTCAAGCTCACCTTCTTCCTCCTCCTTCCTTACGCCTTCCCTTCGCCGTACAGACGCAACGAGAGCGTATCCACGAAGATGGACAGGACTCACAAGTAGATATATGCGTCGACTTCTACGATCTGGGAAGTCGAGGGCGAGCTAGATGCCAGCTTTTCTTCCTCGTTGTCGACGCCTTCGCTGCTCCGGCTACCTCCGCCAATCTTGAGTCGACGGTTTGGTCAAGAGCTAACTGTCGTTGTCGAGTGAGGGTGTTCCATCTTAGATATTGGGCTGTGTTGGTAGCGAAAGGAGGAGAGAACCTACTTGCGAGGGGCTCGATGCTGGACGTTGGAGGAGAAACCAGCGACGTCGTGTTGCTCCCTTTCCCTTTCTCTCTGCTTGACTTTTTCGCTCGATTGTTACACAACTAAAGCTCTGATCAGTGAGGAATAAGCGCCTGTACTACCTAACAGCTAGTTCTCGTCTAACATTATGGAAGATTTGAACCTCGGTGCTCGACGTCTTTCGAGAGTGAGTTGGACGACCGTTGCTTTTTTCGTCGCTGGAAGATGTATCCTCACCGCAGGTCCATCGGAAGGTTATATCCATGAGTTTGAATTCATAATGAAGGTAATCCTCTTCCTTCTATACAGCGAGGTGAGAAGAAAGATGGAGAGGCGTGACGTTCGATGCGTCGCAACCTTTCCTAGTCTCTACGAGTAAATCTTCATCTCTCTCTTGATATATGTAAACATCTTAAGCCGATCGCGCCATTATTCAAGTCCTCTTCTCCGCTTCTGGATGAGAGAACGAAGAGTCACAAAGGAAAGCAACAAGACTCGCTCACGACTCTGCCCTCTTCTTCTCTCTCCGACTTCGCTCGAGCCTGTCCGCTTCCTCATTTTCGAATGTTCGACTCTTCGAGTGGCAAGAGCAACATATTTAATCATCAAGGTAGTCGTCAAACGCGAAGAAGCGAAAAGAGAACGGAAATCAAGCCAGATCGCTTCCTGCCCCGTCCCTCAACGCCTCTCGCCTGCTGATGCTGTTGGGATCGTAGTAAGGTCGCTCTCCGATGCTGATGACTCGGTTTCCCTCTCGATTCTCCTTTCCGTAGTCGTTGGTGACTGTTCAAGAGGAGAGGAAAGCAGGAACGGTCAGACGCGTCGTCAGGGGGGGTAGACGAACGTCGACGACAGAAGATACGTACCGGTGTGGAAGGTAGACCTGTTGTCCCAGACAGCGAGCGAGCCCTCTTTCCACTTGAACCTCACTTGGAGATCGTGGTTCTGGTTGATGTGGGCTGGAAGAAAAGATAACGAACGAAATGAACTCTTCGTCGAACGACGCGTCGTGGTTTGAGCTCGAACTCACCGAAGAGATAAGAAAGGAGGTGATCTGACTCGTCAAGTGAGAGCTCGTTGATCCTCTTGGTGAAGCTGAAGAAACGATCCTTGCGTCAGAATCCAGGAAACGAGTACAGTAGAAAGGGAATCGAAAACTGAATCCAAAAAGACTCACGCTTTGTTCACGTAGAGGGATTTCCAGCCAGTGACTGGGTTCGTACGAATGACGGGATGAACAGCAAGGAGCTACGAGACGATAAAAGTAAGAAACAGAGTCAAGAGAAAGGAAAAAGACCGAGCTACTCACATCGTCCCCTGCGTTTTCCGGATGCCCTCTCGGACTCCTGATGTTGATGCTCTTGACCTTCTTGAAAGCTTCACCACTGTGGGTAGCAGTGAGAGTAGCCAGGAACTGCTGAAGAGCGGGAGAGAGTCGATCGTAGGCCTCGTATCCGCTGGCCCAGAGCTGTACAGGACGAGAATAAAGACGACGCGTCGAATCGGATCAGCGACGGCTCTCACAGCGATGCTGTCTTTCTTTCTGCCTGAGAACGCACCGTGTCGCCTCCGACTTTGGGGATAGTGGTGAGTTTGAGAGCAGCGTAGTTCGAGGGAAATGGCTCAAAGGTGATATCGGAGTGCTGCGAACGAAACGAGTCAGCGACGACGCGAGGGAAAAGAAAGCACGACGCGAAGAAAAAGCACTCACCCAACCTCCTGAAGCTCGAGGAAGGTTCGAAGGTTGCTCGAGCATGTCTCGGAAGCCGAAAGCTGGCAAAAAAAGTGATGGCCGTCAGTTTGGGATCGTTCAACAGCGAGCGACGCTAAATCCCACGACTCACCTGGAACGATCTTCAAAACCTCGTCTCCAAGCTCCGAGCTCGTAGGAGTGAGCGGATGGATATGGAACGACGACTCGGCAGGTCTGCCCGACTCCCTACCCAACTTGTCGATGAAAATCTTCTGCTGCTCCGTCGTCAAATCTTGGTCTCGAAAGAACACGACTCCTCGCTGAGCGATGAGGATCGAGAGATCTCGAATCGCAACGGGATTGCTGAGAAGAGCCGAGATCTGAGTCTCCTTCGAGAACTCTGTACCGATGGAGGGAGTGAGGTCGAACTGGGAGAGTTTGGAGAGAGAAAGGGTGGACTGGAGAGGAGCAGGGAAGGTGGGAGCGGCGATGGGCATGGCGAGGCGAGAAAGAAGGAGAGATTGAAGGTTGTAGTTGGGAGTCGAAAGGGAATAAAGCATCGCTGAGGAAGAAAGGAAGGGTCAAACGAACGCCATGGCTTGAGGATCTTGAGTGATTTTCGGGCTCGAGCTCGTGCTGAGAGGTCTCCACGAAAAAGCGACGGCCAAAGCCGTCGAAGGCGAGCTTGAGCTTCGGTCGAAGTCCCGGTGTTGTACCTGAAGATTTCGAAGTGCTGTGGCAGCGAGAAGATGAAGAGAACATAGTCTGGTCGAGCTGATGAACCTGAGGCTACCGGTCTGAGGCAAAGGTCGAAGAAAAGAGTGCAAAAAGTCATGATCGAGGCACGTCGCGTCCCGTCCCAGACTCAACCACCTTACTCCCCACCACCACCCTCCTTTCCCCTCAACCCCAAGTTCTCAGTCCTCAGCTTCTCGGCTTCCTTCCTCAGTACCTCGATCTCATGATCTGCGGAAAGAAGAAAACAACGAGATCAGGCTCACCTCAGCAGAAACGACGCGTCTTTCCGTTTCGTCCTCCCCTCTCTCCTCCTTTAAACGCGCTTAGAACTCACCTCTCCTCTCCAAAACCTTCTCCAACTGATTCTGCTCTTTTCTTTTCCTCTCCCTGAAACTCCTAGCACCTGCCGACAAGAAACTCAATCGGAGATCAGCCTTTCGAGCTCGACTTTCACTCTCCTCCCACCCACCTCTCAAAAAGTCAGAGAGCGCTTCGACTCACTCATTCGATTCGTCTCCTTCCTCCTATCCTTCTTATTCCTCTCCTTCACCTCCTCGTCGTCCATCCCCTCCCCAAACGTTCCCGATTCGACGCGACGCGACGTCGACGTGCTTGTTCGGTGAGACGTCGAGGAGGAGGAAGAGTCGGGGGAGTGGAGCAATGATGGATTTAGGGGGATGGTATCGGCGGAAGGAATGAGAATCGTTCGAGGGTCGAGGAGATAAGGTAGGGAGGCGGTGGGAGCTGGACGAGAAGGATCGGAGGGAGGCGGGAGCGGGCTGATGAAGGTCAGCTTGAGCTTGAGCTCGCAGGCTTCTCCTTCGCCATCCTTCCAAGCTCAACACTGAGCAATAATGTAGGAATATAGGAAGAGAAGACTCACAAGTTGACTTGAAAGCAGAACCAGCGTTCCAGCCCATATCGACTTCTCCCTGAAACCTCCCCCCGTCCAAATCTCCTCCTCCTTTCCCTCCCAGCTCTCCCCCTTCTCCCTCCCCAACACAGAACGAGAACCCTGTCGCATCCCGATCACCGCTGTGGGTCGAGCTCGAAGTGCTCGAGGAGGTTGGGGAGGAAGAAGGGAAATCCGACCAGGTGTTGAGGTTCGAGGGAAAGTCGAAGAGCGAAAAGTCCATGCTCTCTGATTGAGGGTAGGTTGGTTTCGAAGGTTCGAGAGATCAGGGTGAGTGGGAGGAGTCTGTAGAAGAGGTAGAATTCGGGAAGGAGGGGAGATTGAGGTGCGTCAACCTCGCCCATCGGTTCCGAGGGCGGTTCTCCATGGATTTTGTGCGCTCTGTTTCTCCCTTCCTTCTGCTGTAGAGAGACGCTCTTGAGAGCAGCACCTCCCACTCTCGCTTCTGAAGGGAGGAGCCCAGAAGGGGGATGTGAAGAAAGAGAGGAAGGGACTCACGGAAGAAGAGGGAGAGGAAGAAGAGGGAAGGGAGGGAGATGTTGAGCTCGACGTTTCCTCGTTTCGTTTCCTTTCGTCCTTCGTTCGTAACGATCTTGAAGTCGAAGCGTTGGCTTGTCGAAGCTAGAGGAAAGATCGAACGAGAGATCGACTGTTCTGCTCAGACAGAGGAGAGAGCGGGAGATGATGGAAGTCAGAACCCAACCATCGAAATAAACGGAAGGACGGCTTTCACTCCGACTCCTCGCCTCCCCTCCGAGCTCGACGGAGCCTCGAGGCTCGCCCCTCAAGATGGTCCTCTTTATCTCGAAGAGAGAATCAAGAACTTAAGATCAAGACAGGATCTCCAAGACGAAGTACAGCTCAAAAGGAAAAGAAGAAAGATCGGTAACAAGCAAGAACCCAAAGACCTGCCTCCTCCAATTTTCAGCCCTCCTCCTCCTCCTCGTTCAAACCTTCCTCCCTAAGCAACTCATTATCAGCTCGTAGAGCCTCCGCTTCCTCGGAGAGACGAGCTACTTCGGCGTCTGTTGCACGTCACCCGAGAGCAAACAGAGAGAACGAGAGAGAGTCAGCGAAACGAAGGAAACGCGTCGAGTCGTCTCGATGCGAAGCGAAGACAGACTCACCCCTCTCCTCCAACTCCCTCTGATGCTCCTGCAAAAGAGACTTCTTCCTCAAGCGGAACGCTTTGGCGCCTGTTCCAAACGTTCAAAAAAAGAGTCAGCGCTCGACGCGTCTCTCTCCTCCCCTCCCTCCCCTCACCCCTCCCGCTCCCCCCAACCCGACCCACCACTCCCAGACCCCCATAGCCAAGTACGCGTACTCACTAGCCCGATTGGTAGCCCTCCTCCTCTCCCTCCTTCCCTTCTCGGTTTCCTCGTCGAACTGAGCCTGAGGACCCAACGCGTTCTGATTCGAAGACGACGACGCCCCTTGATCGCTTCCGCTAGGAGTGGTAGGTGAGCCTTCGGATTGGTAGGTGGTTTCAAAGGAGCTGGCAGAGGGGATGTAGATGGTTCGAGGGTCGACGAGGAAAGAGTAAGGCGAGGGCAGGTTGGGCGAGGCGTGTGGTTCAGGCGGGGAAGGGAACGGTGAGGAGGGCTGGAAGGAGAGGAAGGGATCTGTTTTGGAGAGACGAGAGCAAATCATCAGTGAGGGAGAGTAGCGATGAAGGAGAGAGGAGAGAGAGAGGAACAGTACGGACGAACCTGGATGGAGAGGAGCTTCACCGTCGACGTCGAGCTCACTAACGGAACCCTCCCCTCCTCCCGATCCTCCTCCTTCCTCAGACAAACCCAACTCACCCCCCTCTGCTTCTTCGAACATAGCACCCAAACCTCCAAAATCGAAAGAAGCGAAGATGTCCTCCTCCAGAGCGAGAGCGAGGGCAGGCGGTCGACCTTCCTCCTCCTCGAGGAGTTTCCAAGTCGCCGAGCTCGAAGACGAGGACTGATGTTGTTGGGAGTGAGGCCAAGCGTATTTGTTGTTTTCGTTGAAGCACATAACGTCGAGCTGAGAGCGAAGGGAGTGGTGGTGGTGGTGAAGAGTCAAAACATCGTCTCGTCGAAGGAGGAGGTTGAGCTCAAAAGACATGATCAGCTTGTAAAGCACCAGAGTCCCATAGCACCAGGGCTTGGGACGACTCGAACCCGATCGGGGAAGGTAGAAGTGAGAGGGAGGTCGTGATTATAAAGCTTGAAAGGGAAGAGGACATGGGTGTGGGAAAGAGAAAGAATGACGAGAGGAGAACGGAAAGTCATCAGCGCAGGAGGAGTTTGACAGCGTGGGAAAGAGGGAGGGCGGATGCAGATTTATCAGCGAGATATTGAGTGCTGAAAAAAAGAGAAAGGTTTAGGCTCGGCTGTGAAGAGGAGGAAGGTAAAGGATAAGAAGAATGGAGGGAGGAGAGTGAACGGGGGAAGAAGGAGGGAGGGAAGGGAGGGGAGTGCGAGCTCGAAGCTCGACGCATCTCCGTCCGACAGTCCGACCGGTCGTGTCGGAGAGCTGCTTGTTTTGGGCTGGCTTTCTTTTTTACGAGCAACCGACGAGACGGTCAAGCTTATTTTTGAAGGTTTGAAAGTGAAGATTTTTGCTTCGGAAACGCGGAGTCTGAATATGCTTCTTTCGACCTCGTTGATTCGTCGACTCGCCTCTCCCCTCCACCTTCCACCATCTCCCTTCCCTTCCCTTCTTCTTCTTTCTTTCCTTCTTCCTCTACAATGGCTCCCTACACTCTCCCTGACGTAAGTCTTACCCTCCCATCGCTGTGTGTTATCGAAAAAGGTCGAAAAGAGTCGGAAAAGCTGACCTCTATTTCCATCTCCCTTCTCCTTCCCTCCTTCCCTTCCTTGATCTCTCTTCCTCTCAGCTTCCCTACGCGTACGATGCTCTGGAGCCTTACATCTCCAAGGGTGAGTGAGAGAATCGTCTCCTTCGCTCTCTACTAGGAGACGTCTTTGCTGATTTCTTTCTTCTCTTTCTCGTTCTTTCAGAGATCATGACTCTTCACCACACCAAGCACCATCAGACTTACGTCGTTCGTTCAATCCCTCCCTCTCTCCCTTGCTCTTTCTTCTCCCTCCTGCTTATATTATCCACCTCCCTCTCTTCTACAGACCAACCTCAACGCCGCCACTCAGGCTTACGCTCAGACCACCGACGTTCGTCCCTTCTCCCTCTCCTTCCCTCCGTCCTGAACGGAGTCCTCTCCCATCCTGACTCCCTTCCCTTTCTTTTCTTTTTCTATTCACTTTCTCCAGATCAAGGCTCAGATCTCTCTCCAGTCCGCCCTCAAGTTCAACGGAGGAGGTCAGTCCTTCCTTTGTCTCTCGTTTTCAATCCATCGCCTTGCTCCGTAAGCTGACCTCTCCGTCGTCCCTCCTTCCCTCTCTTACCCTTCCAGGACACATCAACCACTCCCTCTTCTGGAAGAACATGGCTCCCGCTTCCTCTCCCGACGCCAAGCTCTCGGAGGGTTCCCTCAAGTCCGCCATCGAGAGGGATTTCGGAGACGTTGAGGGTCAGTCTTCACTCCGCTTTCCATCTTTCCCTTACGCTCGGTGTCTCCCCTCTTTTTCCTTTGCTGACTCCCTCTCGCTCCTCTTCTCTCCTGCTCTACAGCTTTCAAGAAGGCTTTCAACACCGCTACTCTCGCCGTCCAGGGATCTGGATGGGGATGGCTCGTTCGTTCCCCTTCCTCTTCCTCCATCTCTCCCTCTCCGCTCGAAGAAGTGACGCCATGTGCTGACCGAAATTCGGCTCGAACCGTCCGACCTTTACTCTCCTTGCTACCAGGGATACAACACCACCTCCAAGAAGCTCGAGATCGCTACCACTCCCAACCAGGACCCTCTCCTCAGTGCGTTCTTCTTTCGTCTCCTTGTTGAGCTCGGGTCCAACCGAAGTCGAAACGAAAGAGAGCTGATCTTCCTCCTTTCTTTCTTTTGTTTCGTTCAGCCCTCACCCCTATCATCGGTGTTGATGTGAGTCACATCGACCTGTCTCGTTGTTGCGTCGGCGTACTGACCTCGACCCTTTCCTTCGAAACTCGAACAGATCTGGGAGCACGCCTTCTACCTTCAGTGTTCGTCCCCTTCGCTCCTCTCTTCCTCATTCTCCCCTCTCGAACCTCCTCACTCACACTCTATTTCCTCTCTCTCTCGCATCTCAACAGACAAGAACGTCAAGCCCGATGTACGTCCCCTTTCGCTCCTCCCCTCGTCCCCAACCCATCTCCTCGTGCTCACCCTCTTCCCTTCCCTCTCTCCTCGCTCGTTTAGTACCTGGCCGCCTACTGGAACGTCAACAACTGGGCTGAGGCTCAGAAGCGATTCGAGGTGAGTGTCTCCGCCGACTCCTCCTCGACAGGACCGCCTTCGAAGGTGAGCTGACTCTTTCCTTTGCTTGGTTTGGGATCAGGCCGTCGCTGGAAAGGCTTAAAGGTCAAGGAGCTTATCACTTGCATCTGCGGTTAACAGAAAGCGAAGCTTTAGTTGAGAGAGTCGATCTGAAATGACTTTGAAATCTCGAGCGAGCTTGCAGGAGAGGAGAGGAGGGAGAGGATGAACGGGGAGAGGGAGAGAGAGCTGAGCTGCAGTTCGAGCAAGCACCGAGCTTCGCAGCGTAGCAGAGAGAGGGAGGGAGACAGATAGAGGGAGGAAGAACAAACCCGGAAACGAAGAGGGAAGCGTTGCGGATCTCAGCGTTCTTTTCTCGGCGAGTTCTCGACGCGTCGTTCGCAGCTCCAAAGCCTCGTGTGGTGGGTATTTTCGACGCCTTGCTCTTGCCTTCTCTCGCAGATTCTACCCATAAATACATTCCCCGTCAGCTAAACCTGACTATACGCACCCCTCTCCCCTCCTCTGCTCGTCGACCGATCCAGCGTCGACGCGACGAGAATCCCCAGCGAGACCAGGACGTTGAGAGCTGCGACGAGTTCGACGACTTGGATCTAAGAAGAAGAGGAAAGCATGCTGATTAGCCCGACGGGATCGTCGGTAGCGGAACGGGCGTAGGAAAGACGAACCTCTCGACAACTCGACAACCCTCCTCCCGAGACGTCGCATTCGAGGATGCCGGAGGAGAAGAGCATTCGGAGGGTGATGAAGTTGATGAGCCAGCTGGGCGAGACGAAAACGAAGAATCAGCCTACGAGAGATTTGTTAAGGGAGAGGGAAAGACAGGGCAAGGGGGAGGGAGACGAACAAGAGAAAGCTGAGGAACGAGCTGCGACGCAGAGGCGAGATGAAATCAGTTCTGGCTTTCACAAACAGAGGGGACTCTCAGGGACTACTAGATTCACAGGAAGGGATGGTTTAGAACCTGAGCGACTCGACTCTATGAACCAACAAAAAACGAAGAGATCATCAGCCCTCCGTCTGTCCAATTCAGAGCGATCAGTCTCGAACATCCCGCGCGAAGAGCTCGAGCTCACCGAGTGACCTCCTCCTCCTGCGAAAACCGTCGCAAAAAACGCCAACCCGAGCGCAACTCCAAAGCACGAGGAGAACAGCGCATACGTGAGCGTGTCCTGAACCGTTTGGGAAGCGTATCCGTAGATTCGTCCTTGGTGGACGAGATCTGCGGAGAATCCCAAGGAGAGGGCTGAAAGAGGGAGGAGGAGGGCGAAGAGGAGGCTAGCAGGAAAGCGAGAGGTTTGAGTGAGCTCGAGCTGCGATGGGTAGGTTGAGGAGAAGAGATGATGAGAGAGAGAGACGAACGGGAGATGAGAGCGGTTGAGGGGGGAGTTGAAGGTGATCATGGTTGAGGTCGCACGGAGGGAGGGGGAGAGTCGGCGCTCGGAGGCTTGACTTGTTTTTCCAAGCTGGCTGAGGGACGAGAAAACAGGAAAGCTTTGAGTGAGTGGGACTCGTGGGAGACTGGAAAGAGAGGAAGAGAAGGGAACGCTCGCCTGAGCAAGTTTTACCTCTGTGTGAGGAGGAGGAAGTGGTTCAGTGGAGAGATGTGAATTTCGGTCGACGCGGGTGACGCCTGTCTGAAAACAAAACGTCCTCCGAATCGAGTCCTCCTCCGAATCTTCTTCCCTCCTCGGTCCCGTGATGGTCCGAGGGCCGAGGACGGAGGAGGGAGGTCAAAGACGGAGAGGGGAGGGAGATCGAACGGGGAGAGGAAGAAGACGCGTCGACGAAACAGGAAAAGAGAGAGAGAGGGAGGTAACAGGTCTCGAGCATTGTGTGAGCTGTGGGCCGGCAACTCGGGTGTCGCATGACTGACCGGAACTTGAGAAGATGAGTCTTGTGCATAGAGAGAGCGATAAGGGTAGAGGAAACAAAAGACGGAACTCGACGCGTCGCAAAAAGTTCAAAAAAGGTAAAACCCGACGCACGCACGGTTCTCTGAGGAAACAGACCGTCCTCGGAAACATCATATTAGATATGGCAGAAGAAGGAAGATGAACGATCAACCTTCGATTCAGGGGGAACGGGTTGAAGAAAAGAGGCGAAAAAGACAAAAAACGAGAGCGAGCCAGACACACGCAGGAGCGCGCAGAGAATCCTTCAACGACATTTTCGTGATGCCATTCTCTACGGCACTTGAAATAGAGGCTGTATCATTCCCTTTCTGGGTTGTAGAAAGTGGGGTCGCAGGGTAGAAGCGAGGGCGAGGGGAGGGAGAGGCAGAGGGGATCGCTTCGAGCTCGCTTCCCTTGAACCGCAACTCTCTCCTCCCTCCCTCATCACCACCATGCCTTCCTCCCCTCCTTCCACTCCCTCTCCCTTCGACTGCCCTGCAGCCTTCCTCTCCTCTCGTCAATTTCATCAAAGGATCGCCAGCTGCCCTCGAACCAAGCTGCCCATCACCTACTCGGTTGTTGGTGACCTCCACGGTCCTCCCGCTCTCCTCTGTGGCCCTTCCGGGAACTCGAGGTTGCTTCCAATCATATGGCATCCCCTGGCCCAGGAGATGGGGATTCGTATCATCACTATAGATAGGCCAGGGACGGGAGGAACAGCTCGAGGAGGGACGGATGTTGAGCTCGACCCAAAGGAGAGGATTCGGGTTTCTTGTTTGATGATGGAGTCGGTGCTGGAGCGAGAGAATGTAGAGCTGGGAAGTTGTGGGTTGATCTCTATCAGTGCTGGGATCTAGTGAGTCTTGCTTTCCATGTTTCTCTCTCTTTCTAAATCGCCTGAGCTCATCACTTCCTCCTCCTCGCTTGGCTCCGCCGTCGAGCTCACCAGCTACGCCCTTCATCTCCTCCTTCATCACTCTCACCTCTTCTCACCTACCAACCCTCGACTCTATGCACTATCCCCTTGGTACCCTCCTTCCTTCGAATCAACAAAAGCCTTCCATCCTCTCCTCCTCGTCCCTACATTACTCGTCAAAGCTTTCCCTCCTCTCGATTCGATGGGGAGTGCCGAGTCTCGACTTCTCGACGGCTATGCTGGACAAGTTCTCTCCTGGTCTGAAGAAGAAGAGCGAGGCCGGGGATGGTAAGATTCTCGAAGAGTGAGTCCTTGACGGGTTCGCTTTGCTTGTGGTGAAGAATTGAAGCTGATGAGTCTGTTTCTCTCACCGTTCCCACCCAGCTACTTCCCTCCGGAGTTCTTCCCTTTGCTGTGGAAGGCTAAGCTCGAAGAAGGGATGCCTGAAGCGATGGTTGGTGAGTGTTCCTCGCTCGCTCTCTTCCTGCATCATTCCGAGCTGATCATGGCGTCTTTTTGCTTCTCCACAGAGGAGTTCCTGCTCTGCCTCGGTCGGAGAGGCGTCGATTCAGGAGCGGATTGGTACTCTCGAACGACATCAGCGCTCGTTGATCGTCTTCAACAGTCACATTCGACGCTCTCAATCGAGATCTGGTGGGGAGAGAAGGACGATCTCGTGAGGGAAGGAGCGAGAGGTGAGTCGAGACGCGTTCGACGGCATCAGTCTCCCCTGATCTCTCACTGATTCATTTTGCTTGCTTCTCAGATCAACTCGACAAACTGTTTTCTTCTCATCCTTCCCAGATCGCGTTTACTCGTCACTCTCGTGAGCATCCTTACCTTTCTCTCTTTCTCCTCTCGACCCGACTCGCCCTCGTCTTCGTTCTGACTCTCTTTCTTGTTCCAGTCCCAAATCGAGATCACGACGATCTTATCGAGCACGAGGAAGGAGTGCTGCACCTCTTCAATAACATAGTGCGAGACGTCAAGGCTGAAGATGAGTCTCGGAGACGCTGGTACGACGAGAGAGGGAAGGGAGAGGTGGACTGGCGAACTCGAACGGGTCTTCCTCTAGATTAGCAGACTTTCGTTCTTCGCGGAGTAAAATATCGTAATAAATTTCATAAGTTACCGCTACAGCGCAACAAAAACAAAGCATAAGATGAAGCAAAACCGTTAAACGAAGACGAGCGCAGATCCGTCGCGTCTCCTTCCCCTTCAAATCAGTCTCCCCACCTCCCCTCCTCCTCCTTCCAGCACTCCGATCTCTTCTCTACACACCGGACAGCTCCTACTCCCTTCAAACCACCGCTTCGCACACTCCTCGTGCCCCAGATGCCCACAGCCCGGAACCAATCCGACCGCGATCTCTCCAGCTTTGAAGACGCTCAAGCATCCGAACGAGCACCGATCGACCCGACGGTCGTCCCAGGAGAGTTTGATCTTCGTCTTGCCTGCTTTGGTTGTACGACGGGAGAGCTCGACGATGGGGTGGTGGGGGAGGAGGGAGAGTTCGTGAGGTGTGAGGTGAGGAGGGACGGTGGAGGAGAGGAAGGTTTCTAGAGCTTGGGCGGCCTGTCCGAACCGGAAGAGTTAACAAAAAGAGAGGCGACGTTAGTTTTACGATCGGACTGGGGAAGCCGAAGGGTACGAGGAGGGAAGGAGAGAGAGGAAACGCGACGAACCTCAAACTGATTTGCGTTTTGATCGAGTTGGCTCACGAGCAGATCTGCGAAAAAGAACCAGAGTCAGGATCGAAACTCATTTTTAGAACAATGAGAGAGGAGATGGAATCCTGGACTCACCCAGATCGGTGATCTCGAACGGCTGAGGCTGCAGCTCGGGAGTCGCTTCCTCCTGTCCAACCGACTCTCCTCGGAGTGATTCCAGCGTCTCCTCTTCTCGAGCTACCACGTTCGAGCTCGGAGGAACAGGAGGCAGAGGTCTCGCCGCCCAAGCAGGTCGAGCCTCTCCCCCTCCTCCTCCTTCGTGAGCGTCTCCTTCCCTCCGCGGATCCGACTCCGTTCCATTCCAACTCTGCCTCCCTGCCCCCGTCGAACTGCCTGGCCTAGTCGGCGTTTGAAGTCCTGAGGGATACTCCGAGATTGAGGAGGATGATACCGAGACCGCTGAGATCCGTCGAGGGAGTTGCAGGTGCGGAGAGGAAAGGGAGGAGGTTCCGTTGAGAGAAGGTCGGGGAGGGAAAGGTGGAGGCGGTGGTGCTGGTGGACGACGTGAAGGTGGTACCGATGCGAGCGCGTGTGGATGAGGAAGAGAGGGAGGAGGTGTGGGAGATCGTCTTGTTGAGAAAGGATAAGATGGATCCCATGACGAGGGAGGGAGGGAGGTTTGAGAGTCGTCGTTGGTGTCGATTCCTTCTGGGATTGTTTGGACCGAGGAAGGTCGAGGAGGTGGGGGTGGTGGTCTTCTCCGACGACTGAGACGGAGGAGAATAGCAGGAGGAGGGTTGGCTGGTGGTCGAGGAGGAAGGGGTGGTGCCTCTCCTGGCGACGAGGAGCGAGACGGAGACGGACGCGTCTCGACGTCCTGGTTGAAGTGCGACGAGGTCTCCTCAGAGAGAGGACTTCGGATCCGTTGCTCGAATGATGTTCTCCTTGACCAAGGTTGGGATGCTGGTCTCGTGGCGATGGGGGTTGGAGGAGTGAGATTGAGATTCGGAGATGAAGTTGACGCGTCGAGGAAGGTGGGTCCGCTGGAAGAGGAGGGAGTGATGCGGGGAGTAGAAGAGGAAGTTGCGAGGAGGTGTTCGAGAGGATCGTAGTGTGTCGAAAATAGTGGTCGATGAGGAAGCGAGGGAAGAGAGGGAGGTGGTGATGCTGAGCGTTCGGGGACGATGGTGAGGGTGGGGATGTCCAGGGAGAGAGGTGGTTCTGATGTCCAGCTGAACGACGGGAGCGAAGGGACGCGCTCGGTCGTAGGTCTTCGAGGAGGCGAGGAGGTAGGAGGAGCTGATATGGGTCGTGGAGGAGTTGAAGGAGTGGGAAGGGAAGGAATGGTGGTTCGGATTGCCGGTTCGAGAACAGCTTCCTCGCTTGACTCTTCCTCCTCCTCCGACTCGCCAGCGTTCTCCCAAGCTCTCATCCTCTTGATCCTCTCCTCAAACCCAATCCCTTCTCTGACCATCTCGTCCCAAATCCTACGAGACAAGGAGAGCGGTTCGACAACGTGCGGAACCTCGGTCGTTGGCGATTGGGCGAGAGGCCTTGGCTCCTCGGCTGGAGGAGGCTCTCCGACGAGTGGGAGGAGGTAGGAGGGAGGAGGTGAAGATGGGATAGGCGAGCTGTTGGGAGGAGGTTGTGATGGAACTTGGGTTGGAGTGGGTGGACGACGCTGGAGGGAGTTGGAGGAGGTCGGATAGGGAGGAGACGGATCGAGCGGGTTGGAGGTTGAAGATCCGGCTGAGGTCCTGCTTCCTAAGACGAGAGGGGACAGATGCGACTGTATATACGACGGAGGTGGTAGTGATGGAGTGACATCCGAGTCCTCTTCGGAGGGAGCAGGTGCGACGACATCTGAAGAAAAGGATCGAGTGACGGTCGTCGAACTTCGATCAGCTCCTCTGTTCTTCCTTCCCTCCCTCTCCCCTCTCTTCCCAGCAAAGACTGGAGCGACGCAGAGCTACAACTCACCTTCCTGTACATTCCTCCTTCGCATGCTAGCTCCTCGATCGAGATTCATACCGACTCGAGCTCTGGCTCTCCGTACATGAGCTGTCGACGACGACGAGGGAGCTGGAGGAGGAGTCGGGGGAGGAGGAGCTCTCATCGCTGCTTCGCTCCTCCTATACCTCTCCCTGATAGCTTCCGAAGCAGTCTGGAGAGGCTTCAGCACTATGTCCTCCCTTCCATCGACACCATCTCCTCCTCCTCCTTGCTGCCTCTTCTTCCTCCTCCTCGTGGGCTGTTGAGATCCAGTGGTCGAAGCTGCCTCGTCGACGACTTCCAGGACTGATCTTGAGCTTGAAGCACTCGTAAGATCCGTGGAGCAAGGACTGGACCTCCCTTGTCTGACTCTGACCATGTTGGGAGGTGGGAGAAGAGTGACCTGACCATGGAAGGTCGAGACGTTGGATCGGTAGGAAGGAGCTGTTGTGTCGGCTCGAAGTCCACGTCGGTTTCGTTCTGGTCGAGGAGGAGGAGTGGGAAGAGGAGCAGTGTTGGGATTCGTGAGGTTGGAAGGTTGAGGGAACGCCATGAGGCGTGAGAGAAGAGTTGTAGGCAGAAGAGATGGCTGTTAAAGAAACCAACGAGGAGGAAGGAAGGACCGCAACTCGGAAAGCTCGCACCTCCCTCCCTTCTCCGACGTCATCGATCAAAAATTTCCTAAGGTTGAGAGTCTGAAGATCGCAAAGAGAACCAAGGTGATCGGCTCATCGAGATCTTCACATAAATTCTTCCCGAAAATCTGCGTCCGGGTGAGGGAACGAAGTCGAAGCCGTCGCGAGAGATGCACGACGAAGCCTCGTCCTTCTCTCTTTCCTCTCTCTCTTCCTTCCGATCGAGCTTTTCCACTCCAGCTGACGACAATACATAATGATAGAAAACTACAAAGTGTGCTTTTTGAGACAGAACCAGGGTATGCGAAACGAGAGATGTAGATACAACGCGAAAGAGAAAACGAAGATGGACGGCAGAGCTACGAAACAGCAGAACGTACAAAAGAAAGGAGGCAGCGATGAAGGAGGCAAGCGACTACGGTAAATACTGGCAAAAGAAGGGGTGGGTCCAAAGCGTTGGTGATTCTGGGACGAGGGAAGAAAGAAGAAAAGGAAGACGCGTCGCGTTAGTTTCTCGGTCTTTCTCTTCTTCTCCTCTTCCTTCACACCGAACCAAACTCACCTGCAAAGCTTCACGTCACCCAGAAAACCTGAACTCCTCCCACGTCTGATCTCCCCAAGACCTTTGAACGGATGTCACGAACTCGTACCCTCCGTTCGATCCGAGGAAAGGAACCGGATGAGGATGGTGCCCTAGGTTCGACGACGACGACCAGGCTCTAGGGAGAGCGCTGTACATTGGGTTGGGCTGGAGGAAGGGTTGAGGAGGAGGGTTGTCGTGATATTTCGACGGAGGATAAGAGGCGTTGAGTCCGAGACCGACGTTCGAGTGCGAGGGATGGTGATTGTAGGTATGGTGTTCGTAGGACGTAGGGATGTGGTCGAAGGATGAGAAGGTATCTTTGGTGGGCTCTGCGACGTAGTTGTCGAAGGATCGGGAGGGTGGCGGGTATGGTTGGATAGGACTTCGAGGAGGAGGAGGAGGGGGGGTGTGGGAAGGGAGATTGTGCTGAGGAGGAGGAAGAGATCGGGAGGAGTGGTCGTAGGAGGAGGTGGGGAATCCGAATAACGGTGGGTTAGAGTGGGAGGGGTTTTGGATGGGGGGAGAAGGGAGGGGTGATCCGAGAGGCGCGCGTCGCAGCGTCGAAGGGTAGGGATGAGTTGAGGGTTGAGCGTGGCGCCGTTGAGTTCCTCGCTCCGACTTTGATAGGGATTCCGACGAGGAGAGAACCGGTTTCTGATCGACGAAGGCCTGGGTGGTGTAGCAGGAGAGGAGAGCGGCGGTGGTGGAGGATCGAGAGTTTTCGGCGGGTTTTCCAGCGACGCGAACGACCTTGGATCCGTAGATGCAGGGTATTCCCTTCTTCTCACAGCGAATGCAAGAGGCCTTTCCGTCGCACTGAGAAGCAGAAGAAAGAAGAAATAAAGAGAACAAAGACAGCAAACGGATCAGCGAAGCCCTTGGGACCGAAACTGGGGTGGACGCGTCGAGGGTGTCGTCTTCCCTTCCTTCTCCCCCAGAAACGAGGCAGGCAGTTTGACTCACCTTCGATTTCCTAGCTCGGCAAGCCTGGCACGCCTGTAAATGAATAAATAAACATTATCAGCTTCGGCAGGCAGGTGGAAGAGATGAGACCCCCCTCGAACGAGTAGGAGACAGAGCCGAGGCCAACTAATTAAACGGGGACGATTGCTTACCTGGGACGTTCTGATCTCCTCGGAGGCTTTGAAGAGGGTGAATCCAACCTCTGGGGTCGAGTTCCTGACCTGAATCCCCTTCTCTGGTTTCGAAGCGACCTCCGAGGCGAAAGGATTTTCCGAGGCCCATCCTCCTCCGAAACCGAGAGGAGGAGAAGCGTCGAAGGAATGAGGGATTAGAGGTGAAGGTACCGGTAGAGATGAGAGTGGTACGGAGGGAGGGAAAGAGGGAGACGGAGGAGGGAGGTGGTTGGATGATGGAGGAGGGAGGTGGTCCGCCGATTGAAGTTCGAAGGTGCTGAAGAATCCGCCGAAGTCGTCCCCTGCTGATCCAGTCCTGCTGCTGCTTGAGTCGGATTGGGAGGAGGAGGAGGAGCCAAGTGGCTGAGATCTTGTTGATGACGAGAAGGGGAAGGAGGGGAAGGACGAGGAGGGGGAGGGGGGGATGAAGGAGGTGAAGGTTGGTCGAGCAGCGACGAGGCGCGCCCTTTGTTGATTCTCTGCCGCGAACATAAGAGGACGTTCGAGTAGGAAGGAAAGGAAGGGAAAGAAGGTGGTGGTTAGAGTGGAAGAGACCACTTGGCTGCAGCATTTTTGAATGATCTTCTAGGGTTGGCCAACAGCCAAACTTGTCGAGTCGCCCTGGATGTTGTTTGAGGTCGAGACGCCGACCTTCTTGAGACCACTCCGATCAATGCAAAAAAAGGTGCGAACCTTAAGCCCATTAGATATCCCGCTCCCGGTACCTTAAGCCTCGCCCTCGGAAATAAAGCTGCCTAATCCTACGACGAAGGCGGAGAAGGAGCAAAAAGAAGAGAGAGAAAGACGCAGAACTACTTGGGAGGTTTAAGAATGAGCGATGCTAGAGAGGAACAAACTTACTCTTGCCTGTCGTGCCGAGACAGTGCTACTGAGATGACTGGACTAGAACGACGATCACCTAAAAACAAACACTCAGTTCTTCGGGAGGCGAAGAAGAAGGGAGGAAGAATGAGGGCGTGGAACCGAAGTAGTGAAAACCAAACAGGTAGTGGCCGAATTGAGGTTCGAGAAAAGACTTAGGATCGGGGACGACACGAGCAGGCTGAAAGCAATTCTCGAGTAGTAGTGAGAATGCCGTGGGAGGACGAAGGACTCAGCCAGCTAGAGAGAGAGAGAGAGGGAGAGAGAGAGAGAGAGAGAGAGAGAGAGAGAGAAAGGCAGCACGAGAAGACGACTCGACGGTCAGAGAGCGAAAGATTGGAACTCACTTGGAAGGAATCCATTCCTTTCCTCCTCTTGGTAGCATCTAAGTACGGCCCACCGCTTCCCCCCTTTCATCGTCCAATAAGTCCGAGGAGAAACAGCCGAGAAGGGGGAATCCGCTCCCTTGGTCGCTCTCGAACGCGTCGTGCTGAGAGACCATGCTCTTCGTCTCTCTACTCGGCGAAGCTGATGACAGCCCATGGATCGAGAGGAAAGCGAGAAATCCGAGCCCAACGCTTAGAGTCAATCATGTCGACTTGGGCGTGGCGAATGAAACGAAAAGGACGCGAGGAAGGAAGGAACAAACAGACCGTCCTTCCGTAATCATTAGGACTCTACAGCGCTGAACTCAACCGATATTTCCGATTCCTTTCAGTGTTCCAAGGCAAAAGCAGGCAGTGATCGCATCGTTCATCGACGAGATCGGTCTGGCCTTTCCTGATGGACGCCACGCCCGAGGGAGGGAAGAAGGAGGAGGGACGGGTCGTGTGAGGGGACTGGGGCCAAGGAAGAAGCGAAGCCTTTGAGAGCGAAGGAGGTTGAGGTGAGAGAGAAGAGAACTGCAGATATCATTTGAGATGACATGTGTGGAGAGGAGCAGTGCAGAAAGACAGTGGCCGAAGAAGGTCAGGTTCTCGAGCTCGACGAAGGAGGAAGGAGGATCAGCGTTTCTTCTTTTCGAACGCAAGCTACGACGTGCCGATGGAAACAAAAGCTGATCGATGACCGCCTGGATCCAGTTTCGAAGACAGCTGAGTCAAAGATCGAACGGTAAGGATGGATCGGAGAGGAGGAGGACGAGGTGAAGAGTCGAATTCAAAGGCGGGAGGAAAGCGGAAGACTTGAAGAAAGACGAGGGATCGTCTCTTCCTCAGGTTCCAAGAAAGGATGAGGATGGACTTTCAAAGACGTCTGATGCTGATGTTAAGTGGTGGGAGGTTGCATAAGTAGACATAGGGGAAGCTGAAGCTGTCGATGGACGGGAGGAAGGAAGGCGGAAGGTCGAAGGCGGAAGGTCGATTGGTGAAGACGAAAGGTTTCGAGCCAGTCTTCGGAGATCCAGGTTTGGGCAGAAGGACAAGCAAGGAGCAAAGCCGTCGTGCTTTCGGGTTGGAGAGCTCGAAGGAAATTCTTCGTTTGTGCGGGAGGGGAGGGGAGGGGAGGGGAGGCGGAAAGGGAAGGAAGGAGTTGGAGGGTGAGCTCGATCAGAAGAGCTCGCCCTGGCTCGACGCCTTTTCTCTTCCTTTTGCCATGTGTTCGGAAGCTGAAGTCTCGAAAACTGTTCGTGCTCCAGCTCTAGGCCATGAGTGCAGAAGAACCAAAAGACGAAGGAATGGACCTCGGAGGAAAAGGCGAACAGGATTGCCAGCGTCGAGCTCGGACTTCGAACATCTCTCTTCCTGCACTCCTTCTGACGAGGCAAGCAGAATAAGGAAACGGCTTGAATTTGGGGAAGTAAGTTAATAGGGTAAAAGAGCATCCTGACGTAGATAAACCGACTTAGATTTTTCCCTCGAGAGAAGGAGACGCCAACGCGTCGGTGGCGATGAGGACCGTGAACGATCCTGTAGGAACAGTCCATTTCTGTTTGACGACGTCCCAGCTGTAATAGAAGCAAAGCACGGAGGAAAGCGTCAGCGATTGAATCGAGAGCCGAGAGGGAATGAAAAGACGCGTGAAACTCGACGCGTCAAACTCACATCGAGAGATCGTAGGTTGAGAGGTTGAAAGTGACGGTGGTCGAGTGACCAGACTGAAGCTTGACCTTCTCGAATCCTCGAAGAACACGGGGCTGTTTGATAACGAGAGTAGTCGAGTCGATCAGAACAAGGTCGCTCGAGAAAGACGAAGAGGGAAGAGCTTCACAGGTTCTCCGGAGTCGGCTGGGTAGACGAGATAGAGTTGAGGAACATCTTCTCCAGTTCGCTTTCCAGTGTTCTTGACCTTGATGGAGACGGACCACTTCGTAGCGTGAAGGGAGGGAAGCAAGGATGATCCGACGGCGCTCTTTCGAGACAAGTAGTTGCTGAGCTCAGTGGTTTGAGCAGAGGAGAGCTTGGACTCCTTGATCTTGAGAGACGAGTAGCTGAAGGTGGTGTAGCTGAAGAAGAGGGGAGTGGGAGAGTGATCAGCGCTGAGATCTCGAAACCACGAGGGAAGAGCGAAAACTCACGAGAGTCCGAAACCGAAAGCGAATCGAGGAGTCTTGTTGTTCGTCAAGTACGCCCGATAGTCGATGTTCAGCTTCTCGTCGTAGTTGACTTGCGGGTTGGGGACGAGATCGGTGATGGGAGTCGCATGGAGGTAGTCTTCGTCGTTCTTGGCGATGGTGTCTGCGAAAAGAGGAGTCGGGAGAGAACGATCAGTTGCGAGGCGGTTGGATCGAAGAGAAGGGAAGAGCTCACAAGGAAGTCTTCCAGAAGGGTTGTAGTCTCCGAACAATACATCAGTGCAAGAGTTTCCGCTCTCCTGTCCGGGGAGGTTAGCCCAGACGACGGCGACGACGTTGGGGTGCTGGGAAGAGCAAACAAGGATCAGTACTATCTTCGACGCGTCCGATTTTCCCTTCCAATGAATCTTCTACTCACGTCGATCCAAGCAGCCATGTCGACGGGCCCGACAGAGTGAACTACGACGATCGTCTTCTTGTTGACAGCGGCGACGGCGAGAATGCTGGAACGCAGAAGAGTTGAGATCAGTTCGACGATCTCCAACGAGCGAGAGAGGATGAGCACTACTCACAGCTCATCTCCTCCATGCCAAAGCAAGAGGTCGTTCCTGTCTCCCTCGACTCCCTCAACAACGCTGACGGTCTCTCCCCCATCCGAGTTGACGAAGACGAGCGCTGCTTCCTGTCCTTTGGCGAGCGAGGCAGCGAGGGTGAGGTCGTAGTTGTCTCGAGACGACTTGACCGAAGTTCCGTAAGGCTTGACTTTGGAGACGATGGCGGAGAAGGGCTGGAAAGAGAGGGAGAAGGTAGAAGAAGAGGGAGAAGGCGAAGTGATCAGATCGTGTTCGTTTCCACTTCTCGAGCGAAAGGGGTCGAAGCAACTCACGCCAACGAGGTAAGGGAAGTCATTGGCTCCGGATCCCCATCCAACAGCGAGAGTTCCGTTGTTGCCTCCTCGGTACTGGTAGAAGTTGAGTCCGTTGGGATCCGGGAAGGCATCGTCCCCGATGATGGCGAGAGACTTGGGCTTCTGAAGAGGAAGAGCGTTGTTGACGTTCTTCAAGAGGACGGTTCCTGTGTAAAGAAAAGAGTCGAATACTGAGCCCGAGCTCCTTTCGTAGATAGAGCGAGAAAGCGAGGAAAGAAAAGACGGAGAGGTCGAACTCACCGGAGGCAGCGATTTGTCGAATGAGCTTGTAGTGATCGCCCTGGACGTTGACGTGAGAGTTGGTAGCAGGGTCGGTCAAGTTCCATCCGTCTAATAAAGGGTAAAGAAAGACGCGTCGAGTCAGTCTCGAGATCAAAAACACGACGGAGCGGGAGGAAGGGAAGCGGGAAGCGAGAGCTCACTGAAGTTGGTAGCGGGGAAGTTCTTGTCCTGTCCGAGCAGGAACCAAGATGCGAGAACTCGAGTAGCCATGTCCTACGATGAGGTCGAAAGGCAGAACAAGCGGAGTCAGTATAGAACGAGATCGGGAAAGTCACGAACGCGTCTCCTTCACAGCGTCTCTCAAACTCACAGTGACCCTGGAAAGAGGAACACTTCCGTTGTTGACCGCAGCAGTGAGGTTTCCTCCGAAGTAAGATGTTCCGTCGAAGTGAAGCCCTACGGAGAAGAGGCGGAGAAAGGAAGGGAGGTCAGTTCGATAAAGAGAAGCTGAACTCGACGCGTCGAGTCGTCCCGTGTCTCTCGCTTCGACAGAATAAGTGAAGAAGAAGGGCCGAATACTCACAATCGATAACTCCGGGCCTGATTGACGAGCGAAACAAAGAGAGACGAAAAGGAAGGGAGAAGGGGAGAATCAGCAATGCGACGCGATCAAGAGCAGCGTGTTCGTCTAGCTTTGTTCTCACATGTTCATGTCGAGTCCACCGAGGATAGAAGCGACTCCCGACCTGGCTCCAGCCCAATCCGACATGATGGTACTGAGGATCCAAGAAGCGACGAAGGAGCGAAACCGCGAGAGTCAGCACTTGTTTTTCGAGCTGCCTCCTTCACTCAATGTTCTCACCCTTGGAATCCAAGCTCTCCCTTGAGGATGTCGTTGTTGAGCTTCGAGTTCTGAGCGGCCCAGCTACGTGAGGAGAGGAAGAGTGGGGTGGGAAGTCAGCACGACTTCGGCTAGACTCGAAAGATTCGACGCACGAGTTGTTGACGAGGTTGTATCCGGTCATGACGTTGGCAACACCAGCCTGAACACTCTTGAGGAAAGGGCTGAAGGGAGGAAAGAAGAAGAAGGAGTCAGTAAGCACTCGAGGCGAGTCCCAGGGGAAAGACGAAGGAGGACGGACTGGAGATGAAGCTCGTGAAGAGTTCGGTCATCGAGGTTGGAGCTCGACTCAGCTCGCAAGTGCTCCTCGTCGTTGGCGATGTAGTGCTTGGCGACAGCCTAAGAGCGAGAAGGTAGACGCTGAAGTGAGTAAAAGGACGTGGAGAGGGAAAAAGAGCGGAAAGACGCGTACCTGAACTCCCTGTCCGTCCTTGTTGAGGGTCTGCATTCCTCGGATAGTCTCGTAGGCGACCTCTCCAGCGAGGTAAGGATCAGCTCCAAATCCCTCCCAGTTTCGACCACCTGAAAAGAGCAGAAACGAACTCAATCAGCTCAGCTCTTCGTCGAAGTCAGAGGAGAAGAGAGACGGCTCACCCTCAGCGTTTCGAGCCAAGTTCATTCCAGGTCCGAGAGCTGAAGGATCAGAACGTAGCAGGTGAGCAAACTTCAGATCGATACTTCGTCTCGGTACAGTGGTACTCACCGATGTTGATTCCCTTTCCGAGAAACTCAGCCCCGAGAGCTTCTCCTCGAAGTCGAGCGAGGTTCCTGTCGAACGTCGAAGCGATGGTGACTCCAGCAGGGAAGGCAGAAACGAGATCCGCAACTCGGACTCCGACAGGAGCATCTATCCAAGAGAAAGGGCGTGGAATATAGAGAGAGCAACGTCAGCAACCAAGAGGACGACGGGAAGGGAGAAGAAGAAGAAACAGCGGCGAAGGTGAATCGATGACGAGACTTACCCTGGAGGCAGAGTCCAGGGAAGCCGACTGAAGGGATGGGGTTGACGTTTCCGATGCAGAGACTGGAAGAGGAAGAAGAAAGCGAGTTCAGTCCAAAACGTTCGTCGTTTCCGCTCTCTCCTCTCCTGTTCATCTGACGAGCAAACTCACCCAGGAGGACTCCAGCTGTCTCCAATGACAATAGCACTCTTCTCCTCCAAAGTCCAGTTCTTGACCATCGCCTTGGCCTGTAAAGAAGAAAGAAAACGAAGATTCAAGGGAAGAGGGAAGAATCAGCCCTTCGCTCTTCATCTGCGTCGCCCTCGTCTTTCTCACTCACCTTCTTAACAGCAGCGGACCAGTCCAACGCATCCGTCGCAGGAACATCCGACGCTCCAGCCTCAGGCGTAGGGTAGAAAGGAGGCGAGTAGCTCCAATCCTCAGCTCGAGAGGCCAATTCATGAACGATGGTCTCTGCGATCGGCACTGGCTCGAAGATCGAGTCGGTAGAGTTGACGCTGATTGGGGAAGCGGAAACCGAGGAAGCAGCGGCAGCAAGAGCTACCACGACAATGGGGAGCATTGCTTTGGAGGGTTGAGAAGGAGGGGAGGGGAGGGAGAGAAGGGAGATGCTGTTGGGAAGGAAGGGGAGAGAGCGAAGGACGTCTTTTCAACCCTTTTTTTCATCAGCCCACGAGGGGTGTTTGCTCAGCATTTCAGCCCTGCCGCGTGCGGAGAAGGGAAGGCAAGCGCGCAGGGGTCGTCGGAGAGGAGGAGTTGGTGAGAGGAGGGAGGGGAAGGGCTTGTTTGATGAAAGGGAGCAAAGGGTCGGCGGCGAAGTGGTGAGCTTGGACTTTCCTTCCCTCCCTCCTCCTTTTCGTTGCTCGTGACGACGGATCTACGATATTTTCCTCCACTTCTTTATGGCGGAGCTTGAGTAGCTGAAGATTTCGTAGAGGGAGAAAAGAGAGGACGAGAGGTCGGCGGGGGAGGGCTGATCTGCGAGGGTTCCTTGACCTCTTCCTCTCGACGGACTTCGCCCTCTGTTCCCCCGACGTCCCTGGCCCTCCCTCCCTTCCCCTGCGAGTTTCGAAGTTCCCTAGGAGAGGCGAGACTGCTTGCTCCTCTCTTGAGACTGCTCGTCGTCTTCTTGGAAGTCCCAGGCCTCCTAGAAGAAAGAAAAGAAAACAACAACAACGGGTCGAGCTTCGTTGTTCTCTCAAGGTTCGATGATCTGAGATCTGATCTAAGAAGCTGAGACAGAGCTGTATACACAAACGTTGATTGAAACCAGAGGCGCAAAACAGTGAAGGTCGGGCCGATGAAAGGGAACGAGCGTTCCTCAGAAGTTCGAGCAAAGGGGAGAGCGAGGAGACGAAGGCGAACGGACGCGTCGAAGCCGCTCGCCGACTCCTGCCGCTGCTGTGAGAGGAGGAGCGGAACTTCCGGTTTCTTCTTCCCCGACTCCTTGGATTTTTCTTGAGCCCAAGAGAAAGGAGAGCTCAGTCGCGGTCGTCGTCGCGTCCAAACCTCCCTCTCTCTCTCTCTCTCTCTCGCGCTTCCCACCCCGCAACCACAAACAGGTACAGTACATAAAAATACACACCCCTCTTCCCCATCAAGCCCTCCTTCCAACCCTCCCTCCCTCCTCACTCTCCACCCACCCCTTCCACCCCTCGAAACACCCTCCCGTCGTCTCTCCCTTCACCCCGTATCGCCTGCAAACCCTCTGCACCGTCGAGTCCATCAACGTCCCGTTCCAGTTGGATCCTCCTACGCCGATGTTGGAGGAGAACAGGCCTGGGTGGACGACGAGGGGAGGAGAGACGGAGTAGGAGGAGAGGAAGGACATGGAGATGAGGGCGCGCTGGGGACGTTCCGAGTCGATTCGAACAAGAAGAAGAGGGAGGAAGGTTAGCTCGAAGCGATCAAGGAAAGGTTGGAGTCCAGTTTTTCGCCTGCTCACCATAGCGTTATCCCAAGGCTGACCAAACGGCCCAACGCCAGCGAGTTCCCCTTCCGAGTAGACGCTTCCTTGACGAAGCTGCTGGAGGATCTGGGACGCGCCGGCTTTGGAAACGGCGTAGGCCATTCCACCCAAGGGGCCCGAGGAGCGTCGGATGGCGATGGGAGCTTCGCCCGAGGGTGGGTTCTCTTGGGACCAGACGTCTGTAGAAGACGAAGAAGAGGGGAGGAGAGGGGAGACGCGTGAGTTGTGTGAACGAGGGAGAAGAGAGTGGAAGAAGGGAACGACGAACAACCAAAGTAGATGATATCCCAGTTTTGGGGGAGCTGCATCGACATTCTGGAGAGAGGGAAGGAGAAGAAGAACGTCAGTTTGAAGAGGGCGACGACGACGCGTCGAAAAAAAAACGCGAAACCTCGAGCTCACCCTCCCCAAAGTCGTTTCACGTCCCATTCCATATCGATATCTGGAGAAGAATAGATAGAGAAGAGTCAGTTCAGCTCGAAAATGCCGAGAAGAAGTGAAAAACTCACCATCCTCGAGAATCAGCGCCGACCCCACTCCCTCCGTCCGTTCGATCCAGAGCAACGCTCGGATGTGGGCTTCGAAAAGAACACACAACAAAAGCAAGATCAGCTTAATCACAAAGAAAAGAAAACAAACAGTCCTTCACTCTCTCGACTCACCATGCCAACAAGCAATCATTCCCTTCAACCCCCCGACCGTAAACTCATCCAGCTCGCCTTGCTTCCCCACCTCCTTCACCAACCTCTTCCAAATCTCCTCCTCGTCGCCATGCTCTCCAGTGAGGACAAAACGTTCGGGTTCGGTGGTAGGGTCGTAGGTTTCGAGGTAGAGCGGCCAGGGAGTGTTTTCGTAGAGCGGGGAGGGGGTTTCGAAGAGGTAGGGAGGGGTGGGAGTTCCGGTTGAGGAGGAGGAGGAAGAAGAGCGGAAGAGAAAGTCGGAGAGAACGCGTTCGGCGATCCAGGTGACGATGGGCGAGGAGGAAGGGGTGGAGGGGAGGAACTGCAAGGAGGGAGGAGAGAGAGGATGTGAGCTTTTGAACGCAACGACCAACGGCTTCTCGAAACGAAAATCTTAGATTAAGATGAGACAAAGATGAATAAAGATTCAGGTTACTCACATCTATATCCAGCTCCAAAGCTTCCGAAAGGATGCCCACTGGCAACGAACGAGAGAGAGACACCAAACAGAATCAGCTCGAGCTCAACCTCCCTCCTCCTCCCTCCCTCCCTCCCTCTCTCAAATATTCCCTCTTCAGCACTCACTATGCAACCCCCTAGTCCCCTCGTTTCCCGGAAGACTCAACGTAACAATCCTATCGAACCCCAACGTCCTAGATTCCCCTATTCCATGCTCGTCTTCTTGTTCGAGTTGAGCTCGCCAACTGGCTCCGTCGAGGATGATCTGCTCCGAGTCGGACGCTTCGAGACGAGAAGACGAAGAGAACGCCTTCAGAACCGGGATGGCATCGAACGAGGTAGGGTCCGCAGAGGGTAAGAACGAGTTGACGTCGGTTGAGGGGAAGCAGAGGAAGGAGAGCGTGAAAAGCGAAGAGAGGAGGGCTGAAAACGGCAGGAGAGGGGACCGGAGGAGGAGGGGAGCGAGTCGCATCGAAAAAAAATTGAAAGTGGGTTGGTTGGGTGATGGTTGAGATGGTGGTTGGTTGGTGAGGGAAGCGATCCAGAAACGAGCTGCTGATTTCGTAGAATCTTCGGCTCCCGTTTCAGCCTGAGGCAAGGGGAAGGGAGGTTGAGACACGCTCGACTCCCTCCCCGTTCTCTTCGTTTTGGTTCTGGTTGGGCTTGGGTGAATCACTCCCCAATCATGGATAACGGGGACTGTAGAAAACTCTCTCTTTCAAACCTGATCCCGCCTTTCTCGAAACAGGCTCAGCCCTCCTTCCACTCGTCTCAACGAGCCGTCGTCCCGTCTCGTCTCGATCGCGTCTCTCCCCTCCCTCTTTCCCTTTCCTTGCCCTCTCCCACTCCCTCTCCGAAAAGATTCAGCAAGTTTCGTTTCATCCTCAAAAGAACCTATATCCTCTCCTCCCTCCTCTCCTTGTCTTCTGAGATCTACTGGTCCTCCTCGTCCGTTCCGTCCTCGTCTCCCGACACCTCGGCGTTCTCCCTCTCGACCTTGGCCATGAGAGCAGCGAGCTCGAGATCCTCGGCTTCCGAGACGGCTTTGGGCTGTGGGTTGGGGTGATGGTGAGGGTGGGTGGTGAAGAGGGAGGGTTGGGTTGGGTTGATGAAAAAGAGGCGAGTGAGGAGAGATGTGAGGTAGGATTGGATGAAGACGAGGAGGAGAAGAGAAAGATCAGTACGTATTCGTTCGAGCCACTTCCACACCCCTCCTCCAAACCCGTACCCAACGAGAACCCAAGCTCGAAAGAAAGAGCCAACGCTCGAAGCTCGAAAACGAAACCCGACGCACCTTCATCTTCACGCTCATCTCCCCTCCCAACTCCGTGATCTTCGCATCAATCACCGCCAGCGCCTTCTCCATCAGCTCCACACCCCCCGACTTATCCGTCGAGTTGGTCGTCACGACGTAAAGCGGCGGCGCGACGAGTCGGATCTTTATGGGGACGTTCTCGGTCGAGACGGCCTCTCCAGCCTTGAGGGCAGCCTTGATGGCGTCGATTCCTTCGTACGCGAAACACTTGACCTCGATGTCGGATCGGATCTTGACGGCCTTGGGCGTGAGACGACGGGCGACGTTCTCTTGCAGGGAGGCGAGGAGGTCGGGAGCGATGTCGATGCCTTCGTACACCTTCTCGGGCTCGCTGAGGGGGTGGGTGGATGGGAGTTTGAGTTTGGGCGTGGAGTAGAAGGTGTTGTAGGAGAGGAGATAGGAAGGTGTAGTTCGAGGTGGAGGGTGAGGAGGACGAGGGAGAGGAGGAGGAGAAGGAAGGGAAGGGAGGGTCAGCTTCTTCGTTTCGTTTCGAGCTCAGCGAAAGCAACTTCGGAGGAAAGGGACGAACCTGATACTGAGCTTGAAAGCATCGTAAGCGTGACCGAATCGCTTCGACAGAGGCCAGGCGACCTTGGAGTAGAGCAGCTCGACGTCGACCTCCATCTTTCCGGCGACGTGGGTGAGGACAGAGTGGACGAGTTTTCCCTTCTCGAACTTCTCCTCACACTTCTCGATGTCCTCGGCCGAGACTCGTCGCTTGGACAGATCAATGTATCCTGAGAGGAGAGAACGAACGAGCAGTCAAAGTCAGCTTCGTCGAGTTGGGGCAAGGGAGGAGAGGGGGGAGGAAGGAGGGTTGAGGAAGGAAGGAGGAGGGAGGAGAGGGAAGGAAGGCGAAAGGTCAACTCCTCCTGAGCTTCCCTCGACCCTTCGAGGGGTCGAGAGATGAAAGAAAGCTACGAGGAGCCTCCCATGATCCATTATACTATCCTCCATCCATCCATCAAGCTCAAGAAGACGAAGAGAAGGAGGAAGGAAGACTAGAACTCACCCTTCTCCTTGTCGACCCTCAAAACGACGACGACCTCGTTCCTCCCGACTCGGATGAGCTTTTGAATACTCCTGATACGTCTCCGCGACAGCTCCGAAAGCAAGATCATTCCCTCGACGTTCTCGTACTCCAACTGCAAATCGCAAACGAAGGGGGAACAAGAAAGAAGGTCAGCTCAGCTCGGACGACCCTTTCTCCTTCTCCCTTCCCCTCTTGAAGCTCAGACCTCCCACCACCCCTCGTACACCGCGAGAGTTGAAATAGCCACGAGAGTATAGGGACGAAGCTGAAGAAGGTCTGGGTACTCACCAGCTTGACGTAGGCTCCCATCTCTGCGATCTGCTTGACGGTGACCATAACGAGGTCATCGACCTCGGGGTACTTCTCCTCGTAGTAACGCATCTGGAAAGCGACAAACAGCAACATATACAGAGAGAATCAGTGACCTGGGGGAGCATGCAGAGATGGAGCTGTAGAGAGGGAAGGCTCACGTTGTTGGGATGTGGGTGTTGGAGAGGCGAGTCAAGCTCGACCTCCTCCTTCTCCCTTGTCCTCGATTTTCGAAGAGTTTAGTTTTTTAGTTAAGAGCGATCTGGTTCCACGAGCTTCAACCTTCCACTCTTGATGACTAGAAAAGTTGAGATCTGAGTCGGATAGGATTTTTGGCCTTCAAAATTCTGCTTCGATGGTCGAGTCCTTGAGTCGAGCTCGGATGTGAGCTCGACGCTCCTCCCCGCCTGCTTCTTCTCTTCCAACGACCACCAGCCCTTCCGAGCGACCTCTCTACGGATCACCTGTAACCTCTGAGATAGAACCTCGCCATCTGCAGTCACCGAAGTTCACGCATAATGGAGCACTTCTCTCCCCAGAGCGATCTCCTCGTTCGACGGTGTGAACGCGAGCTCGCACCGTTCCCTTCTCCTCGCCCTCTTCCCGTCTCTCGGACCATCGACTGCTCATCTGTTCGCCTTGGACGAGGGAGATACCTTTAGCCAGTGTAACTCGGTGGATAATCTACGAAAGGGGTGCCCTGGAGGAAGAAGACGAAAAGGAAAGCCCGACCTCACCGAACAACTCGTTCGCTCTTGATCTTCCTGTCACGAGAGTAGAGTGTATGGAACCGAGAGAAGGTAGGGGAGAGAAGAGAACGGAGACTATGAGCTACAATCTGAAAACCACAGGACGGGAACGAAACGAAAACGATGCGACGCGAGGGGAGCGAGCGATGGATGGGAGAAACCAGAAGCGATAAATGCGATGCAGCGGAGGTATTTATACAGTCTAGAGATATAGCAAGAGAAAAACGAGCCGAAGAACCTACTCTACTTCCTTTCCTTCCCATTCTCCTTCCTCGTCGCGTCCCAACCCAATTCCGTCCAACACCACGTTCACCGCCTTCAACCCCAAACTCAACCCCATCTCCTCCTCCTTCATCTCCACCGTCGGCGTATCCACATGACCCCAAGCCATCGATCCCTCAGTTCTCAATGGCAACGTCAACATCCCCTTCTCGTCGTCGCCGTCTTTGTCCAACGGAACCTCCGACGTAGCGAGCGAAAGCGGAGGGGAGGGAACGATGAGGAGAGCCTTCTTCGATGATGCTGAGGTTGGGCTGATGAGGGAAGGTCTTCTGGACTTGGCGGTAGGGTTGGGAGGAGCGAGAGGGACTACGAGGAGACGAGGGGAGGTGGTGGGACTTGACGTTGGGTTGTTGTTGGACGACGACGAGGAGTGCGAGGACGTGTTCGAATCCAAAGATTGAGAGGAGATGGATCTCTGGGTTGTGATGATGGTGAAGTTGGTGGGAGGTGCTGAGACGGGGCTGGTTGATGATGGGGAGGGAGGGACGAGGAGAGCTCGACCGGGAGGAGTGAACGGCCGTGGGCCTTTTCCGAGCTGGCCGACGTGGTCGAAGGAGTGGGAGAGGGAGGAAGTTGTGAATACTGAGTTGGAGGAGAGAGGATTTTTAGTCGGTCGGCTGACGGGGTAGGGTTGGTGATGGAGGAGGAGGAGGGGTGAAGGTGAAGCGCGTTCGTCGCCGGTTGGTGATTTGGCTGAGGAGGGATGAACGCCGAGGAGGTTGTCCCAGCTTTGAGAGGTGTGATGGAAGGAGAACTGGTGTGGTGGAGGAGGTGGTGCTGGAAGGGACGAAGCTGAGGGATTGAGGTTGTTGATGGTTCGATCGACGAAGGGTGGCGAGGAGGGACGAAGGTTGGTGCCAGTTTGTCGAGAAGGAAGAGAGGTTGGCGAAGACCTTGCCTCCTTCAATTCAATCGTTCCCTCTCCTGAAACGTCCCTCCTCTTCTGTTCCAGAGAAAACGCCTCGTTACCACCTCTCCTTTCAGAAACGGCCAACGACTGATCTCCTCGTCCTCCTGTTCGCCTCCTTCTTCCTTCGTTCGCTCGCTCAAGCGACCTCCTCCTTCCCTCGTCTACTTGGGTCTTGTTTCCGTCCCTTCCAGACAGGCTTCCATCGGCAGTGGTACGCAATCCTTCGAAGGTTGGGACGGTTTTGAGGCGTCGAGGGACGGGAGCGATTCGTTGAAGCGAACCGAAGAGATGCGAGGAGAGACCGATTCGAGGAGAAGCTGACGGGGTAGAAATAGGTTCTGTGTAGATAAAAAGAGGGTAAGAGAGGATAAGAGGTCCGAGAGGTCGTGAGAAGGGGACGGACTAGGTTCGATGGGTCTTCTTGGAAGAGGGGAGGAGGAGGAGGGAGACTCATGAGCTTGAGCGAGATGGAAGGGCTAGAGAGAGAGAGAGAGAGAGACAGAAGCTTGAACTCACGAGGTCATGTCTATATACTCCTTTCGTGTACGCTTGACTATTGAAGCTCAGGGGAAAGGGATCAGAGAGTGCAGGTTGGGAGAGGGAACGCACGGAAAGGGGAGGGAAATCGAAGGCGTTCCGGTCGCGTTCCTGGAGCTAAAGTCACTCGGGATCAGCCTTCCTCCCGGCTCTAATTGGCAGCCGTGCTCGTCATAGGAAGCGGAACAGAGATCCTGGTAGGGCAATGAATGATGTCGAGGAGGGCGTGGTGGTTGAGAAGGAAACAAAAGAACGAAGGAGGAGGGAGCTCACCCCATTTCGAGCTCCGGGTTTGTTTGCTCCCTTCCCTTGAGCTTCACCTTTCTTCTTTGTCTTCCTCAAACCACAACTTGGGGCGAATCGAGCTTCCCTCTGCAATACCCCTTCTCAGCCTCACTCTTTCTGTCAATCGGAGCCGTCGTCTCTGTCGCTTCATCGTCGTCCTTCCCTCTCCCCCTCTGCTTCTGCTTCTGCTTCCGCCCTCGACCCCTGGTTTCTCCAAGCCCAGTTCGGATGCGAGGCCGAAACTCGATCTGAACCCTCCAACTTCGATCCCTTTCGTTCCAAAAAAGGTAAGCCCTTCGCGCTCTAGATCTCCTTCTTCCTCCTCAACCCTCACCTTCGCCTTCCTCCGCTCGAGCTCACCTTTCTGATCTTTTATGGCTTCTCTCTTCGTCGAACGGGGACCATTCTAGCCCACCAAGCTTCCCTCTCCTCCCTTCGCTCCTCCTTCGTTCAAGAAATCAAGATGGACGCTCTCGCTGCAAAGCTGAATCTGCCCAAAGAGTGAGCTCGACCTCTCCTTCCTCTCCTCTTCTCTATCCTCCTCACCATTGTTCCTGCTAGCTACTTCTATAGCTTCATCCCTTCTTCTGAAACTGACTTCGATGGTTCCCTCCTCTTCTTCGCTCGCTTTCCACCTCTTCTCTCCCTTCTTCGCTCTCGTTCAGGCCGGTCTACCTCCCTCTCGACGTTCAGCGAGAAGTCCTTCTCTGCGCCATGGAACGTGAAACCTACCTCTGCCCAAAGGACAACGGAAAGAAGTGAGTTCGAACATCTCATCTTCGGAGACCAGCGGAGGAAGAGAGAGGATTCGATGCTGATCAAGTGCTTGCTCTCCTCCCCAGCATGCGAAACCGAGCTCAACTCCTCTCGGAACTCTCCCTTGTCTGTAGAGCATGGAAGGTGGGCCTCTCTTCCTCTATCTTCTGCCTTGAAAAATCTGCTCCCTTTCGTCTGGGCAGTCACACGCCTCGGTCGAGCTGACTTTGATCTTCCTTCTCTTCGCTTCCTCCTCCTCCCTCGTTTTGGTTCGACTCCTTTCTTTTTCTTCTTCTCTAGGAAATGGCAGACCCCCTTCTCTACGCCAACGTCTCCCTCCCAACCCTCACTCACCTCCAAAGGTTCACCAGAACCCTTGCTGTCCATCCCGACTACGGAATCTGGACTCGGTGGGTCGAACCTCCTCCCTTCCCTCGTCCCAAGCCCTCTTCTCTCTTTCCACCGAAGCCTGACCTTTCCTTCCTCCCCTTCTTCCTTCCACCCAACCCTCTCTCGCAGATACTTCCACTACTTCGGACCCATCTTCCCTGCTCGCTTCCTCCCTGAAGTCTTCTACCACCTCCCGAACCTCGAACACTTCCTCACCCAGGCGGACGCGACGACGATCAAGGACGAGGACATCGACGGAACCAAACCGAGACCCAAGTTGTTGACGCTCGAAATTGATCCGGGCGTGCATGATCAGCAAGGGAGGTACAGGGATGCAGGGGTGGAGAGGTGGTGCGATTTGGGGAACTTGAGGTGAGTTTTCGAGAGAGAGGGAGAAGGAGTGGGTTTGGAGGATGAAAGGATGTGTCTAGGTTTGGTCAAAGGGAAGAAAGAGGGAGCGAGGGAAGGAGGGACTGAGAGACTCGCTGAGAGGATCCGTCGAGGAGGAGAAAGGGAGCTTGAAGGACGCGTCGGTTTGGTTCGATTCGTTCTGACCTCTTTCCCTTCCATCTCATCTTTACCAACAGATCTCTCGCTCTGGTCGGACTTGAGGCTATCAACAACGTTCTACCTACCAACACTTCGTTCCCCAATCTCATCGAGGTACGTTTCAACCTGTCCTCTCTTCTCGCCTCGACCTTCGTCAACAGCTCTCTCTCCTTTCCCGCATCGCTCGCTTATCTCCCTCAGTCAAACTCGAACTAACGAACGCCTCTTGCTTTTTCTCTTGCTCCCACTTCGAACTGAACAGCTTCATCTCATGCACCAAGAAGACGACCTCGACGACGACCCCGATTCTTCCCATCTCATCGTCTCGATCCTTCGACACGTTGGACCTCAACTCCACCTTCTCAGAATCGACGAGTTCTCTTCCGATATCCTTCCTGCTCCCAAGGGTACGTATCTCGCTCTCAGCTCTTAGCTCTCGAACGTCGATGGACAGAGAAGGGAAAGAGAGACGCGTTCGCTGACTTCTCGTTCCGTCGTCGCTGCTTCTGCTCCAGAAATCTTCACCTACTGCCCTAACCTCGTCACTCTCAGCGTCAGCGGCTTCGATCTCAAACCTCTCGTCGATCAAGGTCATCCCTACTTGAGGAACTGGTTGCTTGGAGGTTCGTCTCGCTCGTTTGACTGCTCTCTCTCTTCTCGTCTCGTCTCGTCTCGTCTCGTCTCACTCACGTCCCTCCCTCCCCTTCCTCTCTCTTCCTTCCTTTCGTTCTCGCCTCCACAGATCCCTGGAACTACCATAACGAGCAAGCCGAAGTCTCTGTCCAAATCGAATCCTGCGAGGAGCCTGGAACGTCGTCCTTCTCGTCAGGATGGGGAGGAGCAGCAGAAGTCGTCAAACACCGAATCACTGAGGACGACAGAGACGCCGCCTTGGATGTCCTTTCCGCTGACAAGGTTCGTCCTTCTCTTCGTCTCTCTTCCCGTCGACGTCGACGTCAAGACTTCGAGCTCGACGAACATGCGAACTTCATAACGCGTTTGAAGAGGTCAGATAAATTGCTGATCGCAAACCTTCTCCCTCCCTTTTCCTCCGCCCTCTTCATTACTCCAACTTCGTGACCGCTTTCGCCGTCATTTCGTTGTCCCGCCGACTCTTTCCGGAATCAAACTCACTTCCCTTTCATTTTCTCTCCAAACTCGGTCTTCGGTCGCCTCTCTCTCTCTCCCTTTTCCTTCCCTCGCCTCGACTTCGCTCGTTCAACAGGACAAGTTCCCCTCCCTCGAGGTCGTCCTCCTCTGGAACGTTTCCTTCAAGGAGGAGGAGAACCGTTCGAACCGCTTGATCAAGGAGATCTGCGACGCGTTCGCAGAGAAGACGGGTTGGAGGGTTGGAGATCGCTACGCTGTCGGGAGAGACTCGAGTTGGGAGGTCCAGGAGGGGAATCCCGACTTGGGTTGGGTTCAGTTGGACGAGGAGGAGGATGTGGCGATGAACTGAGGCTTGGGAACGAGGAGGGATGCGAGACGAGGAGAGATGAGGAAGAGGTTGGACACGCGACGCGTTCGTCGTTTTTCGTTGTTGTCTTTTTCGACTTGGCTTTTCTGTTTCTCGCTCTTTCTTGGAGACGAGCTTATGTATGAGTTCACGAACTGAGACTGTTTCTCGCAGCTTGCAGAGAGACGATGAAAGGGGAAAACAGCTCGCACATGTCAGCCCACCCTCTCTCTCTCTCTCTCTCTGAACACAACGACAACCTCGGAGAGAAACCAGAAACAACAAGAGACAAGGGAAGGCTGAGACCCGCGGGTGTTGTTGAATGAATCGCGGAGTTTTCTCAACCTGTCCTTCCAACCCCTCCTCTCTCTGCCTTCCGCGTTGAGGGGTCCCTCCGTTCACGCCCGACCGTTTCCACGCTTCAAGAAGAGGGGTGAAACCTTGGTGAGATGCTCGAAAAAGGAAGCTTTTGAAAAGCAAACAGGTTCGTTGTTGAAGCGAGAGCTTGTTCCGAAGAGGCTTTCAGGCAAGGAAAGAGGAAGGACTGAACAACGAACGACGCGTCGGGGAAGGAGGATGAAAAGGTGGGGGGGTCCTTCGAACCAAACGAAACGTCTCGAAGAGGAAGCAACGAACGGGCTGGGCTCTTGAGAAGGAAGGGACCCGGCTAACTCAATGAGCGACACGTTTTTGACACCTTTCTTCCTCCTTCGCCCCCTCTCTGTTTCTTGGAGCTTTTTGCTGGAACGGCCGAAAGTCAATTAACGAAACAGACCACACCACCAACGACCACCTTCTCTCCGTCTCTCTTCGCTGCTCTTTCTCTCCAACTCTCTCGTCATCATCAGCATAGCGACAAGAAGCCCCTCGATCGGCTTTCTCTCTTCAAAGACAAGAACTCGAACAAAAGGAAGAAGGGAACGGGATGATTGAGAGTCAATCTGAAGAGGGGGGCGAGGAAGAGCAGGTCGCTGAAGGGACCTCTCCAGGACGACTACCAAGGTGAAAGATCTTCTCTCTCGGACTGTGTATATATATACATCGAAGGGTAGCCGTCGTTGGTCGTCGAGCTGGCTATCAAAGGAACGGAAGAGGGAGGGGACGGTGTGAGCTTCGAAGGCGGACCGTTTCAACAAAGAACTGACGCCGTTTGGTTCCTTTCCGTTTCTCTCTCTTCCCCTCCAGAGCTCGGACGCTCATGACTCCCGTTCAGCTCGAAGGTCTACAGACTCTCTGGGAAGAGGTAAGCTCTAAGGCTCTCTCTCTTTCCCTTTTGCTCAAAACGAGTCGCCGCTCTCCGCCCTCCCCTCGTTCAGAAACTGATTTCCGGTTTGATTGACCATCGCGCTCTTCCCTCCTCCTCCTCTTACAGACTCGCTTCCCTTCCACCGTCGCTAGAGAACGACTAGGAGAACGCATATCCCTCACATCGAGAAAAGTTCAGGTGAGATTTTTTTTTCTTTCTCAAACCTTCTCTTCGCGTTCGAGGGTTTCCCAAGAAGAGGGCAGAAGGAAGCGGAGCGAGATCGAGGAGGGATCGCCTTTTGCTTCCTTGAGTCTTTTCTTTCAACCCTCGTTTCGCCCTGTTGCCCCCTCCTACCTCCGACTTTGATCACTGATCAAGGCGATGCTTCCCTCTTCTTCTGATTAATTTTCAAGGTCTGGTTCCAGAACCAACGTTCAAAGCATCGAAGAATGGGTGAGTGTCGAGCTGAAGGGAGGATCGCCTTTTCGTTATCTTTTCCGCCGGCAAGTCGCTGATTGTTTGCACGTTTTTTTTCAATGAATTGCCCTCGCTCAGAATCGGAACGACTCAACCCTATACAACCCAGCTTCTCCCAACACAACCATCTCAGCAATCCTACCTCTTCGTTCAACACCGCCTACGACGCGCGCGTCCAGCAACCTCCTCCTCCTCCGTCAATTCCATCCTCCTCTCATCAACGGGACTGGAACCGAAACCCTTCTCCTCCCTCAGCATCTTCCTCTTCCTCCCATCATCACCATCATCACAACTCTTCCTTCCCTGCTCCGCCTCCTCCTCCTCCCCACGGCCATCTCTCCTCGGGCTACCAACCTCCTCCCTCGACTCCGTTCTTCCCTCCCGGCACTTGGGAGGACCCTTCTCGTCGGCCCTACGCTCCTCCCCTCTTCCCACCTCGAGGCGACGAAGACCAAGATCGATCCAGTCGTAGCGGAGGAGCTGGAATGTCGAGAGGAAGAGTCTGGGGAGAGGAGGAAACGTCGAGACCGAGATCGTCAGGCGGCGGAGCAGTTTGGGTTGACAGAGTTCGAAGACTAGACGGAGGGTCGAGACCTTGGGACGCTGGGGAGCAGCAGAAAGTAGAGGAAGCACGAACAGAATCAGGTTCTGGTCCTCCGCTCGTCGTTTCGGGAGGGCAGTGGGTTCCCAACTCCTACAGGTCGGTCGAAGGAGGACAATTCGGACGCGACGCGTCGAGGCAGTTTCAACACGAACCTCCTCTTCCACCACCCCTCCAACCTCGTTCGTCGGCGCCAGGAATCGAACTCTCAGGACCTCCTTCCTCTTCTTCTTCGCATCAAACCTCCTCTTCCTCTCCTACGTTCCCAAGGGATCCCTCAACGACAGGATCGGACGTCTCCCTCCCTTCGTTCCGGGACTTCCTCCTCGCTTCAACTCCCCTTCACTTGGACGAACAGAGTTCCTCCGCACACCCATCGTTCCGCCCATCCACCTACCCTCCTCATATCGCTTCCCCACCCCAGTACGAAGGTCCCTCGCTCAAAAGGAAACATCCCTCCTCCTCCCTTTCGACCGCGGCTACCGAACTTCTTCAATCCGTTCATCGCCCTCCTTCTGGACTCCTCCTCCCACCTCCTAGATCGACTTCACCTTCCACTTCATCTACCAGCTCCAACCCTCCTCACTCCTTCCCTCCAGCCTCCTACTCCTCGCAATTCTCCTCCCCTCACTTCAAAGCTCCCAACCCTCCTCCTCCGCCTCACCACCACCAGCATCATCACCACGCTCCCTCTCCCTCTCTCGCCTCCTCGCATTCATCCTTCTCTCGAGGAGAAGCCCACACCATGTCCAGCGCAACCCCAGGAAGGACTCCCTCCCCGTTGGAAGAGGAGACGAGGTCGAGCGAACCGAGGATCGTCAGACCTCGAGGAGGAATGGGTTCGAACGGAAGCCACGACAACGACGAGGACGACGAGGAGGGAGGAGAGTTGAGTGGAGAGAGCGTTGGGGGTGAAGAGAAGGAGAAGGCCGTGGTGAAAAGGGTTTGGGAAGGGATTGGGATGAACGGGATCGAGAGATGAGCGAGAGGGAGAGAGGAGGACGCGTCGAGGGCGGTTTGACACCTTAGCTTTCTTGACGACTTGCATATTTTTCGGTAGTTTCAGTAGTAGTACACACACACGCATGATCACAACTTTTGGAGTAGATTGGGGGGTTACAGATACACAAACGTCTTTCTCCTTGCCTTCTTCGACGAAACGAAAGATGGCGACGAGACTGGGTTCATTCGAAGTTCCGTTCCCAGCAAGTTGCGTTTAATAGCCTGGAAGCGGCATTTACTTGCAGCCTTAAGATCCCTCGGTTGGTTTGAACGTCCATGGCTTCCCCTCGCAGCTTTTCGAAGGGAAAGCTCAAGAGGGCCGTCGCGTCGGGTTGAATCCTCCTTCTCCCAAACAGCTTCTCCTCATTTAAGATTCGAGTATCAGGATTATTGCTCAGACTTCAATACTCGACTGCTTTCGTAGCAGCTCGGGTGGTCTGTTCTTTTCTGCACGAGCTTGCTGGCGGCGAGATGGACGATCGCTTTCGCTTTCTTCCTCCGCTTTGAGCCTCTGGAGAAGGGTCTTGTCGTTCTCTTCTCTCTCCAACTTTCTTCTCCTTGTCGCCTTGGAGCTTTTCAGCTCCGAAAAGTTGCAAGTAGGCGGTCACTAAGGAAGGGAAACCGTCGTCGACCTCTCCTGCGCCCCTTCTCCCAGCTCACTTCCAACACCCACCCTCATCTCCTGCCTGCCCTTCCCTCCCTTCTTTCCTTCTCGGCAATCACCCATCTCTTCCTCTAGACAGGCTCAACCCGACTAGATCTCCTTCTCTACAAGCTTCGGTTTCCCTCAGGCATGAACGGACGAGGATCAGCAGCGCCCAAGAAGGGTTCGTTCGTCTCTCCTTCCCTCCCCTCCCCTTCTTCCCTCTTCCTCCTTCCCTTGCGCCCATCTCCGGACTTCTCCCGCTTTTCCTTCGTTTCTTGCTGACCTTTCACCTTTCCTTTTTGATCTCAGGTGAAAACTACGAGCTCAAAAGCGACCTTCACTCTCCAGACAAGGAGAAACGAGCGGATGCGATCAAACGGACGGTCGCTTCCATGACGGTTGGAAAGGATGTTTCTGGCTTGTTTCCGGATATTTTGGTCAACATGGTGAGTTTGAGTGCTTCTCAAGACTGTGTCCGATGATCTGGGGGTCAGTTGGGAGGAGAAAGGATGAGGGAGGAAGGAAGGGAAGGAGGAGGTGCGAGCTCTCTTCGACTCGAGCGCGAAGGGGATCGTCGAGCATCCTTTCCTTGAAGGAGAGGGAGAATCATGCAGCTGAGGCAGAGATCATAGGAGAACTCATATGGAGCTTGACATGCTATCGGGCTGGTAGAGGAGGGATGTCAAGGGGAGAAGGAGCTTACATCGTTCGCGAAGCTCGCTCGCCCATCTCGACTTCACCTTCGCTCAGCTCTTAGCCCGCTCTACGAGCCCTCTCGACGCTTCTTTACCTCGAGCCCGTTGTGGAAGAAGCATATGTGTCTTCTCGTCTCGACGACTTATCTTCACTCTCGAAATCTGGAAGCTGACCTCGTTCTTTCAACCTCCTTCCTTCCTCCCTTCCCCTCCTCGCTCTCCTCCCTCCTCCTGTCCTACCACCCTTCCTCCCATCAGCAAACCGACGATCTGGAACAGAAGAAGCTGGTCTACCTCTACCTCATCAACTACGCTGCTACTCAACCAGAGCTCGTCATTCTCGCCGTCAACACTTTCGTCAAGGTCAGCTCGCACCTTCCTTCCCTCCTTTGCCTCGTCTTCCTGTCTGCCCAATCCGATCCTGACTCGCCGTCTTTATTGCATCTTATCCATAGGACACCGCCGATTCTAATCCTCTCGTCCGAGCCCTCGCTATCCGAACCATGGGCTGCCTTCGAGCAGAGAAGATCATCGACTACCTTGCCGACCCACTTCAGAAGTGCCTTCAGGACGAGAACCCTTACGTTCGGAAGACGGCTGCTCTTGCTGTGGCCAAGCTCTACGATCTCAAGCCTGAGCTGGCAGTCGATAACGGATTCGTCGAGCAGTTGAAGGATATGGTGGGAGACAGCAATCCCATGGTGCGTCTCGCGTCTCGTCTTCTTCTCTGCCTTTGTCGAGCTCGAGCTCGTTCAGCGGCTGTATCAGTTCTGACCTTTTGCCTTCGCTTCTTCTTGGTATCAGGTCGTCGCCAACGCCGTAGCCGCTCTCACCGACATCCACGAAACGTCCCTCGCCAACTACGCTGCCGCTACCGCCTCTGCTGGTTCCTCCTCTCCCATCTCCCCTACCTCAGCCAACGCTCCTCAAGGCGTCTTCATCATCGACTCCCACGTCCTTAACAAGCTTCTCGTCGCTCTGAACGAGTGCTCCGAGTGGGGAAGGATCGCTATCCTTTCGGCTCTCGCAAAGTACAAGGCCAACGATTCGGAGGAGAGCGAGCACATCTGCGAGAGGGTGATGCCTCAGTTCCAGCATGCGAACGGAGCAGTGTTGTTGACTGCTGTCAGGGTGAGTCCAGTCTTGCTCGTTCTGATGCTGGTGGTGGCTCGAAGTGAGAGAAGGAGGGGCTGACAAGACTCATCTCTCCCTTTCCTTCGCCTCTCAGGTCGTCATGATTCACATGAAGGACGTCGAGCGAGACGATCTCATCAAGCAGCTCATTCGAAAGATGGCACCTCCATTAGGTCAGTCTGAGCCCTTCTTTCTTTCCGGTTCGGTTTGGATCGCTGACCTCGCGTCTCCTTTCGCAGTCACCCTCGTCTCCTCCGCTCCCGAGATCCAATGGGTCGCCCTTCGAAACATCAACCTCCTCCTCCAGAAACGTCCCGACATCCTTCCTAACGAGATGAGAGTCTTTTTCTGCAAGTACAACGATCCTCCTTACGTCAAGGTCGAGAAGCTCGACATCATGGTTCGACTCGCTGGTCCCAAGAACGTCGATACTCTGCTGAGCGAGTTGAAGGAGTGAGTCTTACGCCAGCATCTTCTTCGAAAAGGTCTTATCCGTATCCTTAGCTGACTCGCTTCTCGGTGGTGTTTCTCATCCACCAGATACGCTTCGGAAGTCGACGTCGATTTCGTTCGAAAGTCGATCAAGGCCATCGGTCAGACCGCCATTAAGATCGACGACGCTGCCGAGCGATGCATCGGTGTGCTTCTCGACCTCATCAGCACTCGAGTTAGCTACGTCGTGCAGGAGGCCATCGTCGTTATCAAGGTACGCTTTCTCGCTTCCCTTTCTCCTTCGTCCCGCTCCTCTTCGACGCGTCTCGTGCTCTCGCTGACCTTCCTTTACTCTTTCTCGACTTCCTCCCTCTTCTCGCCTTGTAGGACATCTTCCGAAAGTACCCCCATAGCTACGAGGGAATCATTCCTACCCTCTGCGCCAGCTTGGACGAACTGGACGAGCCCGAAGCCAAGGCGTCGTTGATCTGGATCATTGGAGAGTACGCCGACAAGATCGACAACGCAGACGACTTGCTGGGCATCTTCCTCAAGACTTTCAAGGAGGAGAGCTATCAGGTCCGTCACTTTCTCTCTCTTTTCGGTTGCCTCTCGACGCGTCTCGTCGCGTCTCCGCTTTTCCCTCGTTCGAAACCGAGCGCTGACCTCTGTTCGTTCTTCGCCTACTTCCTGCTTCATCAGGTCCAACTTCAAACCCTCACTGCCATCGTCAAGCTCTTCCTCAAGAAGCCCGACGAGTCTCAGGCGATCGTTCAGAAGGTCCTCCAGATGGCGACCAAGGACTGCGACTCACCAGACGTTCGAGATCGAGCCTACGTTTACTGGAGGCTCTTGTCGACGGACCCTGCTGCTGCTAAGGTCCGTTCAAGATCCACTATTCCTTCGTCGAAAGTTCTGCGAGCCATTTGAACGAGAAACTGATGACCTCCTCTTCTCGTTCGTTCTTCGGCAGGCTGTCGTCCTCGCCGATCGACCTCCCATCTCCCTCCCTCAGACGAGCGTTCCTCCACCGATTCTCGAGGAACTTCTGGGAGAGATCTCGACTCTTGCTAGTGTTTACCACAAGCCAGCAGAGGTGAGTCTCTTTTTTTTCTTTCGAGCCTCTTCAATCCTCTCGAGCTGACCTTTCTTCTCTGGCGCTTTCTTCCTCTTCTCACAGACCTTCGTCGGACGAGGACGAATCGGTATCGACGATCTTCAGAAGCGAGCTGCAGAGTAAGTTCTTCCCTTTCTTTCCCTCGTCCCCTGCGAGATTCGTTGCGTCGTCTTCGATTCGAGCAAGTTACATCGACGCTGACTTAGCCCTCTCTTCTTTATCATCTTCGTACAGAACGGAGGATCTATCCATCACCCGAGAGAAGGCTATTCATACCGTCGAGCAAGGTCAAAAGGCTGAGAACCTGTTCGTCCTCCCCGTTCCCTTTCCTCCTTGTCCTCGTTCTCTCACCAGGCATCTTCCGAACTGACCGACCTTCCTTCTCTTTCCTTCTCTCTCCTGTCTCTTCTTCCCACCTTACGCAGCCTCGACTTCGACGACGATCCCATCCCAGGCGACTCCTTCGACGCGTTCGGCGTCCCCTCCTCATCCTCAACCTCCTCCTCCAACCCTCACACCAACGCCGCTCCGGTACCTCAACGGAACGCTCTCGACGACATCATGAGCCTGTTCGCAGATCAGTCGATGAACCCTCCGACGACGATAACACCTCAGCAGCAGCAGCCGTCGTCGATGATGGGAGGAGGAGGAGGATTCGGTCAACCTCTGCAACAGCAGCAGTCGAAAGCTGCTCCTCCTCCATCTCAGCCGAGCGGTGGAGGAGATCTGTTGGATTTCCTTTGATGATGTTCTTTACGAGTCAGTAGTACGTCTAAGTCTAGGTCTTTATTCTCCCTACACTTGCGTTTTTAGGTCTTTTCAGTTCGTTTGCGTCTCGACGGTGCGATGCGATCTCTTTTCCCAAGGTGTGTCAGTGGGGAGAAGGGAGAGGAAGACTGGAGAACGTAGCGGCAAAATGCAAGGGTGAGGGAACAGAGGAAGAGTGCGAGAGGGAAGGCAGGTCAAAGCGACCCGCGGCCATGTCGCTCATGTTCTGATAGATGAGACAGAATGGGCGTGAACGAGGTCGAGGAGCGAGAAACAGATACGCCAGAGCGGGAGGAGAGCTTCTCGATTGAACTGGGAACAACTCAGGAGAGAAAGAGAAGATCGGAGACGCGTCGACTCGGATCTTTTCTCCCCTCTTTCTGCCTCTCGTCCTCTCAAAAGTACAAGATACGCATAGGCCCAGGGGATCGAAAAGTAAACTACCAAAAAGAGAACCGAAGAAAATCTACCACCTCATCTGCTCGAACGGAACCGCAGGCGTAACCAATTTCGCTTGACTCGATCCCCTCTCTTCTTCCACCGGGAACGAATCCCCAGATCTCCGCGATGACCCAGTTCCCTTGTTCTCGAACGACTCGAGACTGATCTCGTCGGGGTCCTCCATCCGACTGGCTCGAACTTGGTGGTTCCTGGCGTGTCGTTGGGACTCTGGGTCGTAGTTGTCGGAGGGGGAAGCCTCTTGTATGGTGACAGTTTGGATCTGGACTCGTCCTTTGGTAGTGAGGCCTGAGTTTTTGTTGGAGGCGTGCTCGGTGGAGAGGTCGTGGCGGAGACGTCCTCGACTGGTGAAGGAAGAACGGGGATGATCAGGTTTTCTCGTTAGGTTTCTCCTCGACGGTTGTTACTCTTGTTACTCACGAGTTCAAGACGTGGAGTACACTAATGCAACATAATTTTGCTTCAGCAAAAGAGGGAATCAGGCTAGCGAGGAGGGGAATGCGAGAGGTCAGCGAAGACGAACGAAGGTCGACGTGACTTCTCCAGCAAGACTCACCAGATGTTTCCTCCGGAATCAGCCGCGTAAGAGGTGAGGAAGAAGAGAGCAGCGATGAGAGGAAGGGCTTGAGCTTCGACGATCCAGCGCACTAGTCGGGTGACGGCTGAGTCGGTTCTAGTTTGAGAGAAAAGAGAGGCGAAGAAGAGGACGCGTCGGCGGGAATTCTGTTCGTCTCGGGACGCACTGAGACTGCAAGTGATACTCACTGCCTCCATCCTGTCCGACTGTTCATCAAAGAAGAGACGACTGCGAAAAGGCCAAGAAGAAAGTCCGAGTCAGCTTCTCAGTCGACTCAAAAACACGGAGGGAAGAACATGTACTGGACGTGGTGAGGACCAGGTCAGTGAACACCGTGACTGCTTTCCATCCGGTAATGAGGTAGGTGAGACTCGAGAAGTCGGCGAAATTAGTCTAAGGCGAAGCAATAGGAAACAACAAAGAAAGGGATGATCAGTCGACGAGGTTTCTCGGTTTAAGAACGCAAACAAAAAAAACCTACACCTGCGCCGGCCGACTGATGTAGAGGTGAAACGAAAAGAAAGAGAGTTAGTCCTTAACTGGCGGCTCCTTCCAGTGGAGAGAAGGAGAGAGTAAGGACGAACGGAGAGCACGGTAATCGCTCCTGAAGCGAGTCCACAGCAGAGTCCAGCGAGGATCGAAGGGATGCAGATCCCGAGCAGGACGTAGCTCATGATCTTCTTCTTCTTGCAGAGAACGAAAGCTCGCTCTGTTTCGTGCAAAGAAAGCAGGGGGGAGTCAGTTTGAATCGACGCGTCGAGCTCGAGTCGTTTGGTTGCTCACCAAGGAAGAACGATTGTGCTACGGCTCCAGTGATCGCCTCTAAGACTGTAGAGGGAGCACAGAGGTCAGTGGGAAAAATTTAGATACAACGAAGGGGCAAGGAGACGTACTGAGGATTCCCTGCGATTTGACGAAGACGAATGAATGAAAAAGAGGATCAGCCACAATCCGGAAGAGTGATCGTCGAGAACAGAGGGATCTCTGGAGGCTGACCTCGAAGTACTGTGAGAAGGAGGAAGAGTTCCGCTGGTTAGCGTATCGTTCAGCTTCCGGATGGGGAAGGTTTTAGGAGCAGGAAGATCCAGGAGGGACGACGCGCGCCTCTCGTTCCCGCTCCCTCACTCGAGGACGTTTTACCGCCTGAGGGTGTGAGCTAAGTACCGAATGAAGACTCACCACGTTCGTAGTCGTTCCGGCCCAATCTCCGAATCCAGTTCCCTTTGATTTGCGAGGAACGACGTCGAAAGGAGCAAGGTCAACGGAGAGCGAGAAAAGGAAAGGTCAAAGGGAACGTCAGTCTCGACTCCGAGCTCGAGCATCAGAAAAAAGAACGGTACTCACAAACATGGTGTACATGGTATAGACCACCATCGTCGTCTGAGCTCTGTGGGTGCAAAAGAGAGCGAGGAAGGAGGAAACGGAGAGGGGACGTGTGAGTCGCACCGAAAACTCGTTGCTCGCTCTCGTCTCCCGCTCGACTTCTATCTTGGTGCTTACAGGTTGAGGGTGAACAGAGCGATTACGGTTCCTGAGAAGAGCGACCAAGAATAATGAACAGCGAGTCAGCGAAAGCGTCTGCAAGGAGAGCGAGAGGCGAGGGAGGAAGCGAGCTCGTTCCTCCTCCTCTCCCTCCCCACCCTTCACCTCCCCTTCCGAGACTCACCTCTGAACTTGAATCCATCCTTGAACCATTTCCAGTAGCCCCACGACTCCGTCAGGATCAGTCCAAAGAGCATACAGTCCAAGAGGGAGGCGATGATCAACGGTCCGAGGAAAGCACTCGCATTGACGATGTGGTCGAGGATGAGCTCTTGCTCGGACAGAGGAAGGTGGGCGAAATCACTAGCTTCGACGGGCATGGTCGGTTGAGTAGTGGGAGGGTGTTGGAAGGAGAGTGAGGTCGAAGATACGAGGGAAAGGGAAACGAAAAGAAGAGAGCGAAGGAGAACCAGGGGATCGACGTTGGAACCAGAACTGTTTTTCCCTCCGAACAAGATCTCTCGAATGAGGTGCTCGTCTCGTTCAGGCGGTCAGAGGACCAATTCAAGAAAGGTGATCGCGAGGATCAGCATCGAAAAACAGCAGGTTCTCTAGGCTGCTTGGTCGCCGTTCGAGTGAAGACTGAAGGGAGGTCAAGTCAAATCCGAGGAATTCGTCCTCTCAACCCCTTCCCCTCCCTCCTTTCTGGGAGGGATTTATTTCCCACCACGACGGTCCTAGGTCGTTAACCGCTCTACAAGAGGAGCGAGCGTTCGGTCGAAGAGAGGGGACGAGAGGCTCGAGGATTGAAACAAGATGAGGGTTGAGATCGTGAAGGGGGACGAGACGAGACGGTTTTGAAAACGAGATCGTCCTTGAAGGCGAATGCAGAGTGCTACCGAGCTCTTGAGCGAAGTTCCGAAGTCTGTAGAGATCAAGACAGCCGCGGTGACGATGTTGGGGAGGGGGAAGAGGGAGCGGGACGGGAGAGGAACGACGGACGCGTCGCAGGAGGCCTGATCCCTTCGGCTCCCGTCGAGTGGAGTGGTAGGACGTGGAAGACAAAGCCGACGAGGCAGGAGGAGCACGGGATGGACAAGAGGCTACGACTGAAGCGAAGAGAGGGTCGCGTCCAGCTTAAAACGAGACGGGAGGTCAAGAGGGAAGGTTCAAAATCGTCGTAAGGGCAGAAATCTAGTTATTAGGGCGTGTAATGAGCGTTTACTTGGAGCTGAGTCCGTTGACTCCTGGCAGGGGCTATAGAGGTGGAGAAGAAGGAAGGAAGGAGGCAGGTCAGTCAAAGGGAAGGAGGAAGAAGACAGACGGAAGGACGACGGGAAAGACGATGGGCTGGTCGAAGAGCGCGGCGAAACGAAGTAGGTCTCGCCTCTCGACTCGATCAAGTCTCGAAGTCGAGGCCTTCGGCAGAGGAAGAGGTAGGTGTGGTAGGAAGTGGGGGAGATGAAGAGAGGAACGAACCTTTCCCTCGAGCAACTCCAACGAGGCTCCTCCTCCGGTGGAAACGTGGGAGAGCTTGTCCTCGGCTCCGGCCTGGGCGACGAGAGTAGCGGTATCTCCTCCACCAACACTAGATAGGACAGAAACCAGATCGAAGAGAAAGGATCAGCTCGTGTTGGAGGTCTTCCAGCGGGAAGAAAGAAAGGACGCGTCTCGAAGAGAGGGAACGAGAGAAGCTGAACGCACATGACGGTCGATCCGTTCTTAACGGCCTCGACGGAAGCATCAAGAAGAGCCTTGGATCCTCCAGCGAAGGCGGGGAACTCGAAGACTCCAGCGGGTCCGTTCCAAAGGATGGTCTTGGACTCAGCGACGGTGGCGGCGAAGAGCTTTCGAGACTCGGGTCCGGCGTCGAGACCCATCCATCCGTCGGGGATTCCAGTAGCGTCGGTGGCGACTCCAGTCTGAACGCAGGATAAACAAAGCGAACGTCAGCTTGGGCTGTGACGGGGAGGGAAGGGGAAACGAGGGAAGGAGAACGAACCTTAGCGTCCTTGTCGAACTTCTCAGCCGTGATGTAGTCGACGGGGAAGACGATCTTGACGTTGTTGGCCTTGGCCTTCTCGAGAATGGCAGCAGCCTGCTTGGCTCCAGCCTCATCGAACAAAGAGTCTCCGATCTAAAGCGAAGGAAGGGAAGTCGAGTCAGTTCGAGGTTGAGCTCAACGATCTCACGTCTCGAAGACTCGAGAAAGCGAAATGATGGAAATGGAAAGTGTGCTCACGGAGATGCCGTCAACAGCCTTCTTGAAGGTGAAGGCCATTCCACCGCAAATGATGAGAGAGTCGACCTGGCAAAAGAGAAAGGAAGAGGAAAGGTGAGCTCGACGTTCTGGAAACCGAGGGCTGAAAGTGCAAAGACTCACCTTAGCCAACATGGAATCGATCAGCTGGATCTTGTCGGAAACCTTGGCTCCACCGAGAATAGCGAGGAAAGGTCGCTCAGGAGACTCGAGGACCTTAGCGAAGTAGGTGAGCTCCTTGGCCATGAGGAAACCAGCAGCTCGCTGAGGGAGCTCGACTCCGACCATGGAGGAGTGACCTCGGTGAGCGGTTCCGAAAGCGTCGTTGATGTAGACGGTTCCGAGGGCGGTGAGTCCCTTTCGGAAAGTGGCGACGTCCTCAGGGGAAGCTACAGAGGGTTCGAGGAAAGAAGGGAGGCGAGGGAAGGGGAGGAGAAGGGGGAAAGGAGAGAGAAAGGTCAGCTCAAGCTTCTTCTCTGTTCGTTTTTTGCAAAGATCTTTTTGACAGTTCGAAACATATAGATGCTAGTGTACAAGAGGAAGGTAGACTCACACTTGGTCTTCTTTCCCTCAGCGTCCTTGGAGGATCCCTCCTCCTCTCCGTGGAACCTCAAGTTCTCGAGGAGGAAGACCTTTCCGTTGGTTCCAGCCTTGACGGCAGCCTCAGTCTCGGCTCCAACACAGTTGGGGAGGAAGGTGACGGGGACAGAGAGGAGAGACTCGAGCTTGGCGGCCTAGAAGACAGAGAGAAAGAAACGGAAAAGGGAAGGTCAGGGAGGAGAAGGAGGGAGGCTCGAGAAAGAGATGGGGAAGCAAGATACGCACGACAGGCTTGAGGGAGTACTTCTCAACGACGTGACCGTCAGGTCGTCCGAGGTGGGACATGAGGATAACAGAGGCAGCACCTGAGAAGAAAACAACGAAGAGAAAAAGCAGGAGGGAAGATGGCGAGAGGTCAGCTCGAGCGACGAAAAGAGCGATGGAAACGTTCGTTTTTTGGATGCAAGGGATGAACTTACCCTGCTCAAGAGCGTACTTGATGGTGGGGAGGGCAGCGACGATTCGCTATAGAACCAGAAGGAGGATCGTAGAAGGGAAGGCACAAGGGAGTCAGCAAAGGAAGCCAAAGAAAAGAGTTTCAACCAGGAAAGGAAGGAGGAAGATGGTCGAAGAAGGGGGAGTGACGAAGTTCTCTCGCCCTTCCCTTCTCTTCACTGCTCTCCTGTGCCCATCCCAGCTACTCTGAGAGATCTAGATCTCAGAGAGTCCAATCGAGAAGCTCGAGAAACTCCCAGCGAGAACGAAGCCCAAAGGGGAGAACGAGAGAGAGAGAGAGAGAGGGAGACTCACAGCGGGGTTGGTGATCTCGTTGGTCTTCTTGTCCATAGGGACGTTGAAATCGACTCGGATGAGGACTCGCTCTCCCTTGAGGGAGACGTCCTTGATGGAAAGCTTGGAGGAGAGAGACATAGTAAGGGGAGGGAAGTTGTTTGGGATTGGGGGGGGGGGGGGGAAGGAGATGTGGTTGGGGATGGAGCAGTTCAATCGAACCGTCGGCTCTTGACTTTTCATTTCGCTCGAGATTTAGAATTTCGCATATTCGAGATCGCTCCCATCGCCTGGCAGAGAACTATATCTGACCTCGAGAGACCCAACGCGCAGGCTGAGAATTTTTGCGAGCTCTAAGTCGTCCTCCCCAAGGGAGGAAAACCTCCAGCGAGCTCACTACTCTCTCGACGCGTCCGAAGAGACGAGAACCTTCAAATCTCAATCTTTTGATCTCTCTTGTGGAGTCCTCGCTCAACCTCCTTCCACCTCATCATCATCTTCGTTCGTCCAAACGTTGAATCGAAGACTGAGAGGCCAAATAGCGATTCGCTTTGCAGTTTCGAACCAAACATCTCTCTCACTCGACCTCCTTTCCTTTCTCGAAGCTCATCGACGCAACCCTTCCCCTCCCTTCGCGTCCTCCCCACGTAGAGTAACAGCTTCAATTCCATCACGCAGAGAGCCTGATGTGAAAGGATCGATCGATACCTAAGCGAAGAAAGCGTCAGGCGTGGGAGAAGAGTCTTCTCTCCTCGACGCGTTCCGATTGAGCAACTCGCTGACGCCTCCATCTTTTTCGTTCAATAAATGAACACAGAAACCATCCCGACGAGGTCAACAGCCATGGTTCAGAAAGGGTGCATCTCGCGTGGATCTTACTCCTTTTCTCAGCGATCGTTTTTCATCGAGACGAAACTAGGCGTTGAATTCCGCCTTCCTGCCTTCGTCCTCTCGTTTTCTTCTCAGCTGGGAAGCTTGATCCCCGATCTGTTGATTCAGGAGATGGCTGGTGTAGTCTCGAAGCTTGAGATGACCTCTCCTGCCGCGGGAGATACGACGCGAGCAAGGAAGTGAGCCTCGACAGACCTCAGTGACCTTTTCTACAACATTCTTTCTCAAGCACCACCAAAGATATAGATCTAGTAATAATATTGGTTCGCCCCTACAGCTTCCACATCCTGCCTCTTCTGCATCCGCTGCGAACGACGAACGGCGCGTCGACTCAAGCTGCTCTCGACGTACTTCTCCCTCCTTCCTTCTTCCTTTTCTCCTACTACCGGCCTTCAGCGAACCCGGCTGCGACGATAGGCTCAGCGGTATTGGATCTACTGCCCTAGGCTTCAGTGCTGAAAGGTTCTATTCTCGTCCCGTCGGGTGAGTTGAGTTCCCTTATCATTTCCTCTCGCGTTCGTTTTCGTTTTTGATCGACCCCCGATTTCTTCTTCCTCTCAACCACCAGCCAACCGCTACTTACGCTTTAGACATGTCCCATTCAGACGAAGAGAAAGCTACCTACGATCAAGACGCTGGAGCGGATGTGTTCGTCCGAGGTGAGTTTTCAGCCTCGACGGTTTCACCTTCCTTTTTCATTCTCCCACTTCTCCCTCTTCTCTGCGCTACTCTCGGACCTATCTACCTTCCTTTCTTGCTCGGCTCCCTACCCCGCGTCCGTACTCACTTCACTGACTTCATCCTCTTCTTTCTCTCACCCTCGTCTCGGACTTCAGAGGTTCCCTCGCACGACGCTGCGTCTTCTTCCTGGGTGGACCGTATGAAGGTCAAGGGAGACTGGTTGGAACAGAAGATCGTACGTATGGTGTCTTTTCAGCGCTGAAGTACGATGCGAACGAGGTAGAGAAAGTTTGAAGAGGCTGGTCGAGCCCGGGGGTCCTGCCGATTGCCTAGAACGAACAACCGCCGACGGTGACTTTGTGGGCTGACCCTTCCTCCCTGATTGCTTGTTTCTATAGGGAATGGAGTCTCAAGGAATCGAGAGAGTTCCGGATACCGTTGAGGCTCGAACAGATCACCATCCTTCTCACAACGCGTCCCTCTGGTGAGCCCGACTTTCAGTCTTTTTTCGGTCGTCCACGCGTGCTCACTCTTCGGCTGCGTTTCTCTTCTTCTTCAGGTTGGCTGCCAACTGCGTCCTGAGTACTTTTGGGCTAGGTATCCTCGGACCTGGGACGTTCTACCTCGGACTTGGGGATTCCATGGTGAGGAAAACAGAGGAGCGGGTCAGAATGCAGTCGCGTCGTCGATCGTCTCGCTGACTTCCCTCTTCTCTCCTTCGATCCTCAGCTCATCATTCTCTTCGTCAACATTTTCACTGCCGTTATTCCTGCATACCTCGCTACTTTTGGACCGAACCTTGGGCTTCGACAGGTGTGTTCCGGTTCTTCTCGAAGCGACGCGACTCCTCCTTCTGACTTTCCTCTCCTCTTCTTTTTTTCCAGATGACCTCCTCTCGATACTCCTGGGGATGGCACGGAGCCAAGATTTTTGCTCTGCTTAACTGCGTTGCTTGCGTAAGCTCATCCTGCTCGTTTCAAACCACTGTTTCGACAGAAACTGACTTTCTTTTCTTTCGAACAGATCGGGTGGTCTTCGATCAACACAATTGCAGGTTCCCAGGCTCTTCGAGTCGTCGCCGACGACAAGATCTCTCACGCTGTTGGAGTTGTCGTGATTGCTGTCATAACTCGTGAGCTCAACCTTGGAGGGTCGAACCGAACGACGCGTCGAAGTCCCTTGTTCTCGAGCTGACTGGCTTTTCCTCGCCCTTTCTGTCTTTTAGTTTTCATCGGTCTCTTCGGTTACAAATGGGTCCATCTTTACGAGAGATTCTCTTGGATCCCTACGGCTATCGCTTTCCTGGGTGAGCCTATTCGGAATCGTGTCGGATCGACTCAAGTTCTCGTCGCCGACCTCTTTCCTCCTTCCCTTCAGCTCTTCTGGGATGCTCTGCGAGACACTTTGTCAACATCCCTATGGGTACTGGTCAGCTCGAGGTACGTCGATTTGATCCCTTTGCGGTCCGTTCAGCTCGCTCAAACTGACCTCTCGCTTGTTGACGCGTTCAGGCATCTAACGCTCTCTCTTTCGCTGGAGTAATCTTCGGCTTTACTGCTGGATGGGTCTCGATGGCCTCCGACTACAACGTCTACCAGCCTAGCTCAACTCCGAAGTGGAAGACTTTTGCGTGGACTTACATTGGATTGATCATCCCTCTTGTGCGTTCCTTGTTCTCTTTCCTGTTCGTCCTCTCCAACTTCGAGCCCACCTCTGACCAGATTCCTTTATTCACCTTCCGCATTCTTAGGTCCTGGTCATGTGGCTCGGAGCCGCTGTGATGTGCGCTGCAGAATTCCAGGACTCGTGGATGGAGGCCTTCGAAAGCAACGAGCTCGGAGGTCTTCTAGGAGCTGCCTTCTTTCCAGTCGTCGGGCATGGAGGAGGAGGATTCTTCCTTTTCCTTCTCGTCCTTTCCGTGGTCTCCAACAGTGAGTGGACGACGAAGTTCCGGTCGCCTCGTTCGACGCGTCGAATCTCACGAGACTCCTTCTCTTCTGTCTTTCCGTCAACCCAAAGATATCATCAACGTCTACTCGATGGGCCTCTCCATTTCTGTCACCAGCACCTTCATCGCCAAGCTCCCTCAAGTTATCTGGCCCGTTCTAGTCACCGCTATTTACGTCCCCATCGCCATCGTCGGAGCCGACTCGTGAGTCTGTCTCTTTTCGACCGATCGAAAGGAGAGATACCCTTACTTCCCTCTGCCCTTTTTCTGCAGTTTCGCCGTCTCTCTAGAGAACTTTATGGTGAGTCTTTGAGAAGCAAGGAAAAAAGAAGGCCAGCAGAGGGAAGAAGTTGCTTTTTCGACGCGACGCGATTAACCCACGCCCCTCCTTTCATTTTCCCGCTCCTGTAGGCTATCATCGGACAGTGGCTCGCCATCTTCTCCGCCGTCGTCCTTGAGGAACACTTCATCTTCAGAAAGGGCTCCTTCCCTTCTTACAACGCGGAATTCACATGGAACGATCCCTCCGCCCTCCCTATGGGATTGGGAGCGCTGGGAGCGTTCTGTGCTGGTGTGATCGGAGCTTGGGCTGGAATGAGTCAGGTTTGGTACATCGGCCCCATCGGAAAGTTGGTGGGTGGAGATGCGAACCCTTACGGTGAGTCGACGCGTCTTCCTCGCTGTTTCCTTCGTTGAAGGCTCAGAGCTGACCCTGCTCTTGGGTTGTTTCGTTTTGTAGGTGGAGATGTCGGATTTATTCTCTCCGGAACCTTTGCTGCTATCGTCTATCCCATCACTCGAACGTTGGAGAAGAAGTGGCTCAAGAGATGATTGGGAGACGACGCGGGTTTCGGACGTTCGTTTTTGTGGTTTCGCACCCTCACTTCTCTAGACGCTACTTTTGGTATTCAGTAGATTGTTTGGCATTCTCATAGTTGTAACCTCTCTATCATCTCTTTCTTCTCCGCGTCCGACGCGCTTCTCCGCGTCCGACGCGCCTCTCCCCGTCGAAGCACTTCAGTCGAGCCCTTCCTTCCTCCACGAAAAGGTCGGCGACCATCCTTTCCACTAGACTCAAAGGGCAGGTGCGAAGTGGAAAAAGCGCTTCATCCATTCATCGCGTCCATCTCGTCCTCCTCGACGAACACCTCTCCCAAGTCCTCGTCTGCTCCTTCGTCTTCTACCATCCCAGCACCAGCTCTACCACCCTCTCCAGCAGCCTTGCCCTTCCCCTTCACACCTCTCGTCGTCCCAAGGCTCTTCTTCGCTCCTTTCGCCTTCTGCTTCTTCTCCTTCGCCTTCTTTCCCTTCACGCCCTTCGCCTCCTTCCCGACTCCCCCTCCGATCAACACGACGATCTCCACCCCTGAGCACCACCTCCCCATCATCTCAATCTCCTCTTCTTCGTCCTCAGGTACGATCTCGTCGGTGACTCTGACGGAGGTGGTCTTGATGGTGTAGGAGACTTGGTTCGCAGGGAAGGGGAGGATGGAGAGGAGCGAGTGAAGGAGGAGCAGAGTGTGAGGGATGGAGGCTGTCAGGCCGTGGAGGGTCAAGGAGGAACATCTGATGGAGGTGGGAGAAAGAGATGGTATGTCAGTTGCGAGCTGAGAATTGAGGAGGGGGGCAAGGAGAGAGAAGGAGAAGACGAGGAGGAGGATGGAGGTTTGTTGAGCTTCGCTCTCGCCTTCTCCTTCCCTCCCAAAGCAAATGGAGATAGAAGACTCACCCTTCTTCCACTATCAAAGCCTTACACCTCCTCATGTAGCTCGACAAGGAGCTCTTCCTCGATACCAAGACGACGGTCCTTCCTTCGATTTGAGCTGTAGGACCTGTGACGGCTGAGCCGGGAGGGAGGAGGGAGTCGAGAGGTCGAGGAGGGACCAGCTTGCGCTTCCTGTTCACTCGAGGAGGAGGAGCGTTCGAGACTGCTGGTGGTGGTGGTGGCGGTGGTAGTTTCGACGTTGAAGCCACTGGAGTGGGAGCCGGTGGACGAGGAGGGAGGGAAGCGGAGGAAGGAGGGAGGAGGGGAGGAGCCAGGGCGGCCGTTGCTTTGGCGGCTTTGGAGGACGTTCTGGGACGCTTCCGTTTCGATGGATTCGTAGAAGATGATGGCTGAGATTGATCTGTGGGTGTTGGGGAGGGAGCTGCTGGAGCTTTTCTTTTGAGATTCGTTGCTGAGGGAGGAGGCGCCATGATCGTGGATGGGAGGGAAGTGCGAAGGTTTCGAGCTCACCATCTTTCCTTTTCCTTTAACGGTCACGACCTACAAGATGTTCTCAACTTCTTCCACCTTGCCCTCCTACTCCAACAGTTCCTCCTTCTCTTCAGCATCGTCATCCGAGAGCAAAGACCTCATTTCCATCGTCCCTTCCCATCGAGCTGTCTCCCCTGCCCCCTCCCGCGCTCTCGAGAACCTCGACTTCGCAAAGAACTCCGCTCGGATCTTCGCTTACGGTCAAGGAGGAGTAGTCATACATCCTGGAGCGTCTCTCAGCGAGGAAGGTGGCGACGAGGGAGAGGTGAGTCTTCAGCTGAAGAGGTGGAACGAATCAGAGAGACGAATCGAACTGACCGACCCGACCTTTCTTCTCCCTTCTCTTTCCTCAGAGACGTATAACTGGTTTCCTTCAAGTGGTTTCCTGCGAACGACGGGTCTTCAAATCTGTCAGAGTCAGATTCAACGCTCTTCAAAGTCTAGCTTTCCGTCAGGATCGAAATTCTCACCTTCTCGTCGTCGAGGTCTGCTTCACCCTCGCCGATCCCAACGATGCAACGTCCTACAAGGTCCTCATGACTTTAGTGTTTCGTAGGTACGTCACTGTTGGATCGTATGTCCCCCGTCTCTCTCTCTTTCGCTTCCTCGTGCTCCTCCTACTTCGAGCTCACGGTCGCTCCCGCCTTTTCGCGTCTCGCTGACCCTCGCCGCCTTGCTCCCCTTTCCCCCTCCTCATCGCTCAGGTGCGGCTGTCTAGTCGAGAGACTTTCTCTTCAAGATTACAGCCCCGACACCAAGGAGTTTAAACCGACTTCGACGATGTGAGTGTCGAAGTCGAACTGCGTTCAGCTCGCTTCTTCCTCCGCTGATGCGTTCGATTCTCGCTTTCTTTCGCCGTTCTAGTGACTTAGAACCGACGGCTCCTGGCCCTGCAAGTGAAAGGAACCCAAGGAGGAGGGGACGAAGGAGGAGAGGGAGATCGTAGCGTCGAGCTGAGCGAGAAGCGAGACGGGAGTTTCATCGCTCAGTTCGTGAGCCTCCTAGGATTCACTTGCCTTGTTTTACACTGGGGACTCGGTGAGTACCCACTTCCCTTACTCAGCACCTCCCTTCCTCCCATTCGAGACGCGTCGCCCTTGCTCTCTCTCGAACCAAGCTTAGGATCTCCCTCGCCTCTCTCTGCTTTGTGTGAGCTTGATCGTCGAGCTCAGCCCATCTCCTCCCTTCCTCTTCTCTCTTCTTCTCTCCCTCCAACCACCACAGTCGCAAAGATCTCGACTGCTGTCCTGCTTCATCCTTCCTCTCCTCTTCTCCTTTCGTCCGATAACTTCAGCCAAGATGTCTGTCTAGCCTATCGCCATCCAACCTCGGGCGAGAGGGAACGGATCTCGCAGCCTTGATGAAACCACAAGCCTTGGTCCTCTAGCGACTCTCCTCCAACCACGACATGCTCAGAACTTCAAGAAACATGTTAATGGGAACCATATACGGCCTCTCTACTTTCACGGCCGTCGCTGCTTCAGCTCTGGGGGAAGGAAGGAGTCAGCTCTCGTTCCAACCTCCTCCGAACCTTTCCTCCTCCTCCTCGCCTTCAAGCCATGATCTCAACGTCAACACAACCGCCAACTACATCTTCAACTCTCTCGCAGGTGCTCTGTGAGTTGTTCATCTCTCCCGTCGAAGAAGATCTGAGACGTGAGCGAGCAGGACCGACAGAGAGGCTCAAACCATCTCACTCGGAACGGCGTCCCTCTTCCTCGCCTCGTTCCTCTCACCCATCTCACACCTAATGCATCTTCCTCTTCGCTTGATAGAGCCCAACTTCCAAACACCATCCATCCCAATGGCCATCTACTTCTCCCCGTCACCATCCCAACCCACACGACGGTCTACCACGCTCGAAACGACAACGGATCCGTTCCTTCGCCTGATTGGGTTGCGATGGATGTAGAGATGAGCTACGGAATCATGACGGGACGTTCAGGGGGGACATGGCTATCGACGTTTGTAACTGCGAGGGAGATTAAGCTCGTGTACTTCGACGGTGAGCTCTACATTCCTCTTCTCTGACTTTTCTCTCTCTCTCGTCTCTACCTGATCAGGTTCCTCCTTTCTTCCGTGTATTCCTTCGTCTCCCAGGAAACAGTGCTGCTCTAGGCACTCCTGGATGGCTCGATACTCAAGATGTGTGAGTGGACTGGATCGTTGACGGCTCGCGTCGAACTCGAGGACTGATCGGGCTTCGACGCGCTGAACTCTCTGCTCTCTTGTCCTTCTTGGCCTTTTCCCTCTGGCAGCGTCGCACCGCCCGAGGAAGACGAAACCCCTGGTCATCCTGGAGGAGGATGGAACGGAGAGCACGATCGAGCGGTTCGGCTCTGCGAATGGAACGAGAGGGAGAAGCTCAGACTCGACGGATTCTTGAGGATGAACTCTGGATTGTGAGTCCCTCAACCTGTTTATCTAATCCAGCCTTGACTGATACCTATTGTTCTTGATGCTTTTCTCCAGCGAGGTCATGTGGTGCGACTTCGATTCAGGCGCTCTCGAGGTTCGTCTCCTTCTCTCTTCGTCTCTCGACGCGTTCTCGAAGAGCTCACTTTCCTTTTTTTTGTTTTTGTTCAGCTCGTCTCTCACCTCAACATCACTCCTCCAGATGTACCTCTCTCCTCAGGCGGCAGCTCTTGGGATCATGGAGGAGGAGGAGACCACCACTTCGCCTCGCCTTCCTCCCCTCGAGGCTCATCGGAGTTTGACGACGCCCTTCCCCCTCCTCCAGAAGGCTCTTATCCTGGACGACGCCCTGGTGAAGGAGGAGGAGGACCACCTGGCCGAGGCGGAGCGTCCATATTCTCCTCCAGCTCCCGCTTCGAATGGCTTCGAGTCTCAACCCATCGCTACCACATCCCTCAGCCTCACATCGTCCCCGACTGGTCCTCCTTCGTCACCTTCTACCATCCCCGTCTCTCCTCTCTCGTCGAAGCTCGGAAGGGAGTCTCTCGGATGGGAGATCATCAGGTCAAGAGGGACGCTTCGGAGGAGGACGTGTCGAGTGTGAGAGACGAGATCGTCGAAGTTCTCAGGAGGTCAAGCGGGAGTCGAGGGAGCGGAGTAGATTGGAGTCAGCTGTCGAAGGATGTGGTGGAGAGGTACGGAGATCGTCTTGCCAATCTCGATCACATCCTGAACGGATCCTCCTCAAGTTCGTCCAACTTCGGCGCGTCCTCTTCCTCCCTCTCGTCGACCAACTTCACCCTCCTCCGAACCAAACTCTCCGTCCTCACCTACACCATGCTCAACCCTTTCCTCGACACCACTCATCTCAGCAACACCTCCTCTTCTTCCACTCCCTCCTCCCTCTGGCTCCCATCAACCCTCGACCGCTGCTCCACCTACCTCACTCGAACCGTCTCTCGCTCGACGTTGACGGATCAGGAACGAATCCTCAAAGCCAGCATCGACTTCGTCACCGGAAGGATCTGCAGCGAGATCGGAGGAATGTTTGAGGAGAGTTTGTTGGGTTCGAAGAAGGGGAGGGAGGAGGAGTCGTTGGTGAAGGAGTGGAGAGGGAGAGTGAAGGAGCTGATGAGTTGGCTGGATTGGCCGATTTGGACGAGATGCGAGGTGGCTTGCTCCTGGAACGTGAGTGTTCACTTTCTGTCAGATCCCGCCTTTCGAGGATCGAGTCGACGACGACAAAAACCTGACGCGTCTCTCTTCCCGCTCCTCGTCCTTTCGTCGCTTCAACAGGAGGTCTGTGCCATTCCTATGTGGCCTCTTACGAGCCGAGGAGGACCAAGAGGGGATCCCGATCCCAAGACGCCGCCTGTCGTTCCTTACTGCCTCGCTCTCGACGGGGAGGAGGGGCGTTTCTAAGCTTCGTGTTCCGTTTCGCCTCTCCCTCTCTCGTCTCTTTGGGGTTTTCTCCGTTTCACATCACCCAGATAGCTATATCATATCGGAGATTGTCTCTTGCTTCATTCACCGGCGCCTCTGAAGGAGAGAGAGAACGATCAGGGGGAGGACGCAAGGGAAAGCGACAGTTGAAACGAGACGCGACTGGAAGACGTTCCTTTCTTTCGCTGTGAAGGATGAGTACAACAGGGCTGGAGAAGACGCAAAGCAGCATTCCCATTCTAAACAAGAAATATCACGGAGTATAGGGTAAAAAAACGAAAGGAGAGAGGAAAAGAGTCAAGGATTTAACGGATCCAAACGAGTGGCGATCTAGAGCGACGAAGGTTTGAGAAGAGTCGAAAATCTACCTCTTCCGAGCGTGGTTGAAGGCGCATGTACCTTGGCTTGTCTTGGTCCAGTTGTTTCGGCATGATTCTGCGAGACGACAAGGGAAAGAGAGGTGAGCTTCGAAAGAGACGCGTCGCGACGAGTCCGAAAGAGGGGATCAGGAACGAACCAACAACGCATTTCCCCTGTGGAACCAACGTAAGACATATAGTCGGATCAGCTCTGGATCAGCCTGCTAGAGGGAGAGAGGGAGGAAGCTTACGACTTGACAAGATACGGAGTCGCTCCCAGCGATCGACGAACAGTCGGTTCCTCCGATTCCAGCGTAGTTGCAGCCACCACAGCTCCAGAGATCGTCTGAATAGGTGTAGATGGAGCTCAGCTCACGTTGAGATACTAACAAACGAGGAAACGGGGCTCACTCATCGTATCGACGCACTCGAACGCTCCCATCGCTCCTGTTGGGCAAGCCGTCCAGCCTTGGTTGCAGAGAGGATTCCCCTCGTTGATCTTTTGCTCGAGAGTCATCTGAGCTCTCTTCCTCGAGTTGGAAGGGGTGGGAGGGGAGGGGCAGACGTTTCCAATGACTGAGAAGCAAGGCGAGGTAAGCAAGCGGTCGACGCGCGACGAAGATGCGGCAAGGGAAAGGAAGGCTCACCCGAAGTAGGAACGCAAGCTCCTGAGGAGATGACATGCTGACCGATTTCACATCTCTCGATCCACGAAGTCCGCTCTTTGGTATCGCAAGTGTAGTTGGGCGAGTCTCCTGGAGCTCGTGCGGTCTTGTATCGTTTGCATTTCTAGATGAGGAGGGAAGAGCGGTGAGCTTGATCTCGGACAAGAGAGAGACGAGACCAAGAGGAGGTACCGACCTTATCGTCCGAGTTCCAGAGGACTCCGAGGCAAGTACTGAGAAGAGCGCACGACGCTTGACACGCAGAAAGGGAGGCGATGCCATTGCTTGAGCTGAGAGACGAGATTCCGCCAACGTGACCGTAGTACGAGGGAGACCAGCTGATCATGTCGAAGCAGGGAAAGGTGAGGGAAGGAAGGAAGGGAGGGAAGAGGGGAGAAAGGAGAGTTGTGGTTGAGAGGGAAGCGAGGAAAGGAAGCCTTCTTTGGAGCGAGAAAGCCGACTCAGAAGTGTGAGCTCAGGCTCTGAGGCGGCAAATGGGGAGTGAGAGGGGTCAGAATGAGGTGAGATATCCTGTTGGATCAAGCTGCGAGATGGGAGAGGGGTTTCGACGCGTCGCAAGAGCAGTAAACGAAGGAAGCAAAGGAAGGAAGCAGCATGGTACATCTCTCGTTAGATGTTAGATGTGCTTTTTGTAGGTATGTGAAAATTCCTTGACACCCAACTTCCAGCGAAGTGGAAGAGAAAAAGACGATCAGAAAGCGGAGACGCGACATGGAGCATCGCACAGCACTCAGTTGGAGCTCGCTGATTTCTCCGACGCTGCCAAACTCCGCGGAGAGAAGGAGTTCATCCGAAACAACATTCATTTCAGAGTCAACGGGGAAAGGTGTTGAAGGAGGTCTGAGAGCAGAGCGAAGGGAGTGACCCCCGAAAGCGAGCAGAAAAAGGCCGACGCGAGGAGAGAGAACGTGTGAGATCGCAGAGTCGCAATGTAAGGTCTACTACAGAGTAGCGTACTTACACAGGGAGGAGGAGGATTGGAGTGAGTTGGTTGAGAGCGGGAAGACGCGTCTGAAATCGACACGCCGACTTCCTCTGCTTTTTCTTGATTTCGAGTGTTTTCGAGCGTGTCTCACCTTCCGACTCACTTACCGCCCGCTTCTGTCGTGTTGAAGCTGTTTTTCAACTTCCATATCTCGACGAACTCTAGGTGGGAGGAAACGAGTAAGCGAGGAGGTGCTTGGAAAGACGCGTGAGAGGAGCTATGAAGAATGTTCCCGATTCAGCAAGACGAGACGAGAAGCGAGCAAGCATTGATCGTAATAAGTCTAGGGACTAAGGTAAGGTATAGGCCAAAGTGAATGTGAGCGGGTAAAGGTGATGAGCGAGATGCGAGAACAAGATGAAAGGGAGGCTAGCAGCGAGTAGAGACAGGGCAAGCAAGAAAGAGCACGGGAGAAGAGGCGAGAAGGGTTCTGCGAGGTGAATCTACTCGTTTTTAGAAAGCTGAGAAGACAAGAACAGGGGAGAGAGGTCAGCTCTGAGGGAGCGAAGGGAAAGCAAGACGCGTCGAGGGGTGAGAGAGACAGACTCACCGACTGCATTTGGGTGAGCTCGAAGTAGCCTCCCTTCAGAGCAAGCAGCTCCTGATGAGTTCCCGCCTCGGCGATCCTGCCTTCACGGAAGAAGTAGATACTGGGATAGGGAGGCAAAGAGAGGTCAGCAAAAAGGCGAGAGAGGTCGAGACAAGGCAAAGGCTACGACTCACCGATCGGCCTTCTGGATGGTACTCAGACGATGAGCGATGGCGATGGTAGTCCTTCCCTTCGCAGCGTTGTCGAGAGCCTGAGATTCGAGAAGGAAACGAAGGAGTTAGCGGTGCGACGCGTCTCCTTTCCGCTACGAGTCGAAGACTCACAGCTTGTACGACCTTCTCCGACGTACTGTCGAGTGCTGAGGTCGATTCATCGAGGAGGAGGATTTTGGGGTTTCGGATCAACGCTCGAGCAATGGCGATTCGCTGGAAAGAGGGAGAGGAAGTCAGTCGGAGGGTCGAAAGAAAGGAAAGGTCGGACGCGTCGGCTCACCTGTTTCTGACCACCACTGAGCATCGTTCCCTTTCCTCCGACCTGTGTATCGAAGCCATCCTACGAGAGAAACGAGATGAAAGGTCAGCTCGAGAAGAGATGTATCTAGAAGGAACGTGAGACTCACAGGCAGCGACTGCACAAACTCGAGAATGTTGGCGTTTCGGCAGGCTTCCTCCAGCTCCTCCTCCGTGACTTCCTCGGCAGGTTTGGTAGCTCCAAGCAGGATGTTGAATCGAATCGTTCCGGCGTAAAGGGTAGGCTCCTGAGAAACGAGACTGACTTGCTCTCGCTGCGAAGAGGAGACGCGACGAAGGAAACGTCAGTTCGAGACGAGATGAGGCGCAAGCAGAAACAGAGGAGCTACTCACGAAGCTGTTGACGTTGAGATCCGAGATGGGGACACCATCGAGAGTAACCGAACCGGCGAGAGCGTCGTAGAACCGGAGGGCGAGCTGTTTGAAGAGAGGGAAGAAGAGTTAGCGGTGTGGTTCCCTCCTCCCACTCGGTCTCCCCTCGACCAAATTCGACTCACCTGGATTGTAGTCGATTTTCCACATCCAGAGGCTCCGACCAATGCAACGTAAGCTGTTCAAAGAGAAAAGAGAAAAGAGTGATCAGCTCGGTGTCCATGTCCTCAATTTTTCTCTCCTCGTCGTTCAACTCACTTCCGGGAGGTATGTCGAGGTTCAGGCCTCGAAGGACTCGGACTCCAGGACGAGTTGGGTATCGAAAGTGGACGTTATCGAATCTAATATGACCTTGAACGGCTTTCCTATCGAGCATGATGCCTTCGGAGGACCTGGGAGGAGAAAGGAGGGAGTCGGAAAGCAGCTCGACGCGTCTTCTCTTCGACGAAGATCGATGTACTTACTCAGAATCGATCTCGGGACGCGAGTCAAGCAGCCGAATGACGGCAGTAGAAGCGGATTGAGCTTGAGAGATATCGGGTACCTGGAAAGGAAGAAGGAGGGAAGAGGGAGGGATGGAGCGTCAGCGGTCAAGGAGAGGAAACAAAAAGAAGAGGGCGTTCGAGCGTTAACGGGGAAGGAGAGGAGGAGGAAGAGGCAAATGTTCACCATGACGAAGACGGCGCCCGCCTGAATTGCACCGAATACCACGGACCTGATTGTAGGAACGAAGGGAAGGGGTCAGCGAGGGCGTCGACGGGGAGGAAGCTCGTTGCGTCGAGAGTTGATTCGGAGCCGTCGTTGAAGGTAAGGGATCGGCTCGGAGCTTCACCGATGATTGAGTTTTCACCGACGACGCTCGCAAGATACTGATGGAAGGGACTGGAGGAGGGAAGACGCACATGAGGGCAGTGAAGAACGAGTCCATTGAGATGCTAAAGTCGGCGATGAACCTGGATCCGACGTAGAAGACGAGCGCAATGACTGAAGAAGACGTAGAGGAGAGAGAAGATCAGAGAGAAGTTCGTTTGAAGACTCCTTCATCTCGTTGCTACTCACCGAAGAGCGACATGGCTTGACTGAGAGCATAGAGACCGTTCGAGTAGATCATCGTCTTCTTCGCCGCTCGCAGAGGGACCATGAGGGATTCAGAGTAGACGGCGACAGCATCGGCTTCTCGAGTCAAGGAAGCGACGGTTCGAATGGCACCAGCAGCCTCACTGGACGACCAGAAAGAACGAGGGTCAGCGGAGGGAAGGAAGAGAGCGGGAGGGAAGACGAGACTCACCAAGCAAGCTGAGCACTCGCTTCGTGCATGGCTTTGTTCTTCTGATCCTTCAGGACGACGATTCGAAGACGAAGGTACCCCGCGGAGATGACCAGTGGAACACAGGCGATACCTAGGTTGAGAAAAGATGGAACGAAGGAAGGAAGCGAAAGTTAGTTCGACGAGGACGAGACTTCGACTCAGTGTGGGCAGCTCACCAATCAAAGCCAGCTTCCAAGAGTAGGCCAGTCCGACGATAGCTCCGATGATGACGGTCGAGATAGCTTGAAGGACTGATAAGTAGAATAAGGAGACGAAGGGGTTAGCGACGGCGACGAAGAGACTGGCTCGCAGAGACCTGGGTTCCTCATTCGGGCACGACGGCAGTGTCTACTTACTCGTTCCGAGTGTTGCACCCGCGAGCCCGGAAACCTTCGCCGCGTTGTCTGAAAGAGAGGACGTAAGAGCTCCAGTCTTCGAGGAAAAGGAAAGGAAGAAAGGTCAGTTTCAAGTCGGACCTTCGAAACGACTCGCCTCACTCACCGAGTTCTTCTCCTCATCGAACCAAGCGACATCAGAACGAAGAATGGCTGCGAATGATTGGGAGCGAATCTTGGCGGAGAGAGCTGGGGGAAAGAAGGCAAAAGGAAGCAGACGCGTGAGCACTTGAACGTTGGGTCTTTGAAACCTCGAAAACCGCCGACTCACTCTCGGCGGCGTGCATGAGACAGTAGGTCTGAAGGGCAACAACAATGGCGGCCAAGATCGACATGATGAAGAACCAAAGCTGCGAGAGGGTAGGGGGAGGGAGAACGTCAGTTGCGCTTTCGTTTCGAAGAAAAAAAAGAAGCTGACTTACCCCTGATCTGTAGGAAGCGAACCGGATCTGTTCATCGGTAGGGAGAGAGAAACCTCCGAGGGCCATTCCATAAAGGATACCGAACATGGCTTAGAAAAGAAGGAAGAAAGGTCAGAACCAGACGCGTCGACTCGAGAGATGGGGAGGGGAAGGCTCAGACTAACGGTAGACTGCTCCGTTGAGGAACGCAGCGATGAAACCAATAACGTAGTACTTGTGAGCATCCCTGTTCATCCTGAGAAGGAGGGGAATGGGAGGGAAAACGGTTCAGCGTCTCGAAGAGGGGAAGAACGAAAGGCAACCTTGAATCGACTCACCTCCAGAACCTCAGAGCGATCGTCCTGTAGGGAAGAACGTCGTGACCTTCGGTCGAGCTTCCTGTAGTCTTGGACTTGATCAGCTCGCTGGTGAGCGAGGACTTTCCTGTTGTTGTCCTGGCAAGATCCGGCTTCTCGTGCTGAGCGTAGTGTTGAGCCTGAGCGGGAGTCATTTCGTTGACGTCGAGGTCTGATGCATCGTCGTCTGGAGACTCCTCGACTGCTGCAGCGAGAGACTGTCCGTTGACGAGAACAGCGTAAGGTCCGTTGGCGAGGAGGAGGTCGTTGTGACTTCCAGATTCGAGGACTTCTCCACCTCCCATGACGAGCTTTGAGAGAAATGAAAGAAGGAAGAGTCAGGAAGGCTTGTTCGGTGAGAGTCGAGAAGGAAGAGATGGAGACTCACAATATTGTTGGCGTCTACAGCGGAACATCGGAGGGAGGACGGGAGGGAGAGAAAGAGAGGAAGTGGAAAGCTCGTCAGCAGGACTCGAGACAAATCCGAAACTTTTCGAGGAAGTATAGAACGCACCCTTGATGGTAGCAAGCCGATGAGCGATGGTGATAGTGGTTCGACTTTGGAGGGAAAGGAGAGAAGAAGGTCAGCAATGGTTTGATCTCGACGGCGTCTCGTTTTCCTTCGAACCGAACTCACCCCTTCGAAGCCTTCTCCAACGCATCCTGTACAACAGCCTCAGACACTCCGTCCAATGCTGATGTCGCTTCGTCGAGTAGAAGAATCTTAGGATCAGATACGATGGCTCGAGCGATGGCGACTCGCTGTTTGAGCAAGAGGGTGAAGAAAGGAGGGTCAGCGTCGTGGCGAGACGAAGAAGATAGATCGAAGGCGGCTCACTTGCTTCTGGCCACCAGCTTCGAGAGAACAAGATACAAGGGTGTAAGCACTCGAAGGCTTGAGGCACTCTCGAACGTCTGAGGCCAGATAACAGAACTCACAGAGAAGCATTCCTCTCTCTCCCACTTCGGTATCGTATCCCTCGGGAAGAGCAGTAATGAATCCATCGGCGTTGGCTTTGATGGCAGCAGCTTTGATGAGAGCAAATTTATCCTCGGGGGAGGCGTGCTCGAATCGAGTTCCGATGCT